>NC_142704.1:10666846-10966846 GCF_029339155.1 Prunus mume | reverse complement strand
CCACCACCTATGATGGAATGTGATACAGCCTCAAACAAGAGCAACGGTACAACAGATTTATTCAGCTTGCTTTATGTCCCTGATGCAAAACAGGACTATCCCACTCCTCCACGCTGGCAAACTTTTGATTGTAAGAGAACTGGTGCTACTTTTTTTTAAAAAGAAATATTATTATTTATTTAATATTTTTAGTTGGGTTTCTCAAGAAACTACTGAAATTGAACTATGGGTCAGAAGAAAAAGACGTGGAAGCAATCTTTCCTTTTTCTTGTTCCTCTTCTTCCTTTTTCAACAAAAAAAAAAAAAAAAAAAAGCCGGATAAACATAAGCTTATCATGGCATTGGACACAGCTCTGACCTTGTGATCATTCAAGATTTGCTACATTCTGAACTCTCAAATCCAAATCAATTTTTGCAGGAGAAGATATTTTTGAGTGAAGCCCATGGAATTACTGGAGTGGGCAGTGTGTATTCCTACCGAACAGTTTTGACAGGATATATACCTCTTCACCAAGGTTTGCTATTTTAAGTACTATAAGTCAACCTTTTCTAATCAGTGCATTGGAGGCCCGTTTGGGCCTATGGACTAACACCACAGAGGAGATAACCCTGTTGAGAAGGAGGGATTTAATTTTAAATCTTTCCCCGATACCAAAAGACTTACCAACCAAACTACCTGGCACTTTTGCACCAATCCACATGTCAAAGTTGCATCTAATGTTCGTAGCACCTGAGAGCAATGGTTTTGTTTTGCATTATATACTGGAATTAAATCCATGTTGTAAATTATTTCATAAGATCCCAGTAAATATAGTTTATTGCATTGCCTTGATGGGAGAAAGGGAAAAGTATGTCCTGCATCTTCCTCTAGACCTTACTGTCGCAAATGTTGTGTGTCAAAACTTTCTATTTGAGATAATTGTAGATGCCTATAGTATACCTTCCAGTTTGGCAAATCCTTCAATGGAACAAGAGTAGGGTCTGTGAACCTGTCTCTTCTTCTTCTCTCGCGCTTGTGTAGGACAGCCTTCGCTTTTATTTATATTGTTCAGTTCGATACCCCTCTTAATTTAGTTGTTCTCATGTCACCTTTAAAAGTTCTATCCTGTCTGAATGATTAATATTTCCTTCTTTCTGCGCGGCAACACAGGGTTGGATCTCAGTCAAGATATACAGTGTTACACCACACCGCCTTCTCCTCTGTGGTGCTGAGATATGGTACTTTTGAAAGCCTGGCATCATCTCTGAGAAAAAAAAACATAGTTTGCATATTACAGAGGGAATCTGTAGTATCAGATCAGTACAGTACCTGAGAAAGAACGTAATATTAATACTAGAATCTAGAGGGAAGAAGAAAAAAAGTGAGCATTTGATTTTACAAGATTTCGTAGGTCTTACTAAGAAGACAGGAGAGCGGGTGGCTAAGATATGATGTTGTTCCTACATTTTTCACCGTCATGTTTCTTTTTTGTTTTTAAGAAGTTGAGCAGACAGTATGAATGGATTTATTATTTTTTTGGGCAGTAAACGAATGTAGCACCAATTTGGGCATTGTTTTGGTTGTTTATCATGACAGAATTCTCCAAACACTCGCAGCAACTTCATCATCTCGAGAAGGAGGAAGTAGCTTTCATTAGATTATGGATCATATAATATGGTCAAACTTAGCCCTCATTATTAGATTGTGTATGAATTATTGTAGGGTCAAATTTGCCGACACATGTTCCTGATCCTGAATGAGGAGGCGTCTGTTTTGCAGATCCAATGAGGTTGGGGGAAAAATCTGAATGAATCACCTTTCATTTCATTGCAGATCCAAGTATGTGTGTGCGCGCGCGTTGTCTTGGCCAAGCATCTAATTAATTCTTAATTCTTAATTAGAATGCACTCACACACACACATACTTGAATTAGATGCTCGGCCAACGAATCAACCATCTAAACAATATTTAAAACAAGTAGTGTTCGTTGTCTTGGCCTCATCGCTCATGGATTGGGTTCATTTTTATAATACAGAATGTCAGGAAAACAATAATTGTATGCTATTTATTTATAATTATAATCAACTCAACTCTTGATAAATTAAAACAAATGTCCAATTCGAACGGGTTTGGCAGGCTTGACCCATTTGCCTCTAAAGATGGAGGCAAAGCAATAACTTTCCCCACAGTATTATTATTATTATTATTCCCAGCAATAACAGTGAAATGACATCTCAACTGTTCTCTCCTTTCCTCCCTCCTTCCTTCCTGATCGCATCTTTCATTCTTCTGATACATATGACTAGTGCAAAGAAAATAACCGAACTAATAGGACTGACTGTGCTCTGCAGAATGATACACATATATACACAATGCATGGCATACTCTATATCTACAATGAAATTATCGACTATTTTAAATATATACAGTTCTCTTTTATTGAAAGATTGTATATGCTAAGTCCACGATTCTGTAGCCATATATAATATAAAATTTGCCGTATAATGAAGGACAAGGACGTAGCAAATTAATAAAGATGGTATTTTAAAGAAAGGGGAAGTAGGCCAAGGTTGTTAGGGTACACGTACATGCATGGACATTTCTTATTCTTCTTGTGCCATAGAATAGATTAATTAGAAGATTAATTATCTTTTTGAATGACAGAAATGAATATATATTGCAAAGGATCGTCGTCAAGCCAAGCCAACAAAATCATGTGCACATGGGTTGAGTGAGTCATTAGATGAAAATTGATTTCTTATAATATATACTGTCTCATGTTTCATTGTGATGGAGATGCTTGATGCTTGAGGATGCTTGACGATGCTCATCATCCATACATGATACATATATAATCCATTCAAACTTGAAACTAATTAACAACTAATAACCTAGATAATCTTTCCTTTTTCTTTTCTTTTCTCTCTCCAATATTCCAAGACACACACTAGTTAATTCATTCATTCAGGGCCTGGCCCGTGGCCCTTCCCTCATACATAATACAGATAGTACGTTGGTCTTTGGAACCAACTGTGTGGAAGTGAGCGAGCACCAAGAGAGAAACTATTAATTTGACTTAGCAGGGGGGCAAAGCAAAATGTCAAAGAAAATTAGTATGACCTAGAACACGACATTTGTTATTTCATATATATGTACAAGAAAGTACAAGGGACCAACCCATCCAAAGAAAAGATTTTCGTTTTCTGTTTTGTCCTTGCTTTTTTTTTTTTATCTTGTGGAGGAGGACCAGGACCTCCTCTCCTGGTATTTGGTATTTGGTAGGGTTCTCTCAATCATAGAACCATAGATTCTTGTCCTTGCCCTAACAACAACTCTATGGCATTGGCATTGGAATTGGAATTGGCATTGGCATTGGCGTTGGCACTGGCACGGCACCAACCAAGTCATCACTCATAGAACCGTTGTTGGACGGAAGCAACTACTACTCTACTGTATCATAATTTGAACTTATTGGTGGTTTTGGTATAAGCATAGCAGGAATCACATATATGATATTGTCTTGGGTTAAATACTCGTTAATTAATCAACTCTATACATGATTTAGTGATTAATTTGCATTAATTCTCCTCAAATATAAAAGATATATAGGTTTCTTTTCTTTTATGGAACTATTTAAAAGGTGCAACGCAATATGCAACAACACTTGGTAAGAGAGAGAGAGAGAGAGAGAGAGAGAGAGAGAGCGCTGTGCTTTGAAATGCTCGTGTTATATTATATGGTGCGGTGGAAATAATTATATTGGATAAAGAAAGAGGACAAGGTAATGGCACTAGAAGAAGAAAACTGATGATATTTAGGGTGATGGAGAAAAGGAATCATGAAAAGAGGGCCACCCACACACCCACACACCCACACACCCACACACCCACATATAATAATTATATAAGAATAATATTTGGTAAAAATACGCAAAAGCGCAATATTAGTGCTTAGCTTAGCTTGGGAGCAAAGCAGGTGCCGCCCAGCAAATTGGGGGCCTAGCCTTCCAGCCCAAGCAAGCAATTTATAGACGCATGCTCAGTACAAGACCACTCCAATTTTAGACTCCAGGGGACCCATTCAGCCAGCCATTATTCATAATTCAAATGATTCGATAAGGACTGAAATATCATGAAACATCCAAATCCATGTTAGATTGTTAATATATTGAAATTAGAGGTGAGCACAGGTCGATTCGATCCGTACTATACCACTTTAATCAGCTATAGAATTGTCACTCATGTCTCAGTTCAAATTAAATACGGTGTTACGGAAAATCACTAGTATAACCGAGCCAAACCAAACCAAACCAAATCTTGTAGGTTAGATATGTTTTGACAATTCAGTAGTTTTTATGCCCATCACCCTAATCATAATGATCTTTCCTTGTGTATAATAGTACTAGTGACAGTGAGAGGAGAAGTTAAAAGGAGAGCCAGGGCCATTGGCCACTTGGCAATTGGGTAATGGAAAAGGTTAAAGGGATAGGGCGCCGCTTGGTGGAGACTCACCACTAGCGCTTCTCTCTGGCAAATGTGGTTTGGTTTCTAGTGGATGGATGCCTCAACACAACTCAACTGAGTCTCAACATTAGGAAATTAGGAACAGGAAGGAGGCTTTTTTATACATATAGACATAGAGCCCCCTAGCTACTACCAATATGTCTCCATCTTGCTAAAAGATCCAAGAATAGTGCATTCCATTGCTATTAGCACTGGTTGGCTTATCCCTTTGTAGGTTGCAATGCAACACATAGATAGACTCTGCAGTGCAGTGTGCAGGTATATATATATTAAAGAGCAAGTTCTGGGTTCAATTCTAATTATTATTGCAAGTTTCTGATTACTATGAAGGAAGTTGGGGTTCCATCCCAAAACCAATTGGCAATGAGGAGAGTAGCCCAACTCCTTATAAGCTCTTACTAAGTTTCTCAACTTTCTAATGTGAAACTCTTTACCTTTGCATTCTCACACGCATTAATTGAACCTCAACCTCAACTCAAGATGATCAGCTCACCTTCCCATACATAACATATGGAACATTCCATTCCATAATGATATGGAATTGTTTAATCTTGCTGCCGATCCAAAGAAAATTGAATTGGCAGTCAAAGTCAAAGTGGAACCTTCTCAAACCATTTTAAAATGGTAGAGAGAGGACAATGGTATGCTGCTCTGCTGGTAAGTGGTAACTTATAAAATCAGTCTTTGGACAAATTTCACCTATCTATTATTCTATACAGCAAATATAATTGTTACACCTGCCTGCCTGTATTTTTTTATATAATATATATGGAAAAAATAATCTCAATAAAGATAGAGATAATTCTTTCCTTTTGACTCTGTTTGCATATGATAAAGTTTTTTTTTCATTATACTTTTGCCTAGGGTCCATTATGCTCTCTAATTTTTGAATTAAAAGGAGGATTAGAGGAATTCAAACTTGGGACTTGTTAGTTAGTCTGATACATAAATATAAAGAATTCTTGAATTCTATTGGGAAAGTGAATTAATACTCTTTTTGACTAGGGTTACAGTTATAAAAGATGTATGCATATTTGCACAGCATCAAATGAAAAAGGAGGGAGACTTTGGAAAAACACAAAGGAGAGAGAAATTTTGTAAAAGAAGCAAAAATGGATAAAATTGCCTTTATTTATTTTTGGATTTTCTAAGGAATCTTTTACATTTGCATGTCTTTGATTTGAAAGTTGAGAGGTTTTTTTGTTTTTTTTGAAAAAACTTTGGTTTTTTTCAAAATTGAAATTTTTTTTATAGCCAAAATCTAAATTTACTAAAAAGGAAAACTCCAAGAGCATGATAGCAGATAGATTACTGTTGGCCATGATCACTGATGAATGATGGCTGATGGAGCCAGCCAGCCTGCACCTAGCTAGTACTAGTGAGTGATCCATCCGTCCTAGTGTGAAGAAGATATTTCATATGCATATATGTTTTTTCAACGACAGCAAAATATACCACTTACTGAACTTTCATCTCTCTTAAAGTTGATGTTGTGAATTCAATGACTTCGTAAATTGTATTGTAGCTAGCTCTCATAGCAGCAAGTGACGTTGTTACAGCTAAGTTTTAGTTTTAACACACTTTTTAACATTTATATATGGGCCATGGTTGGGTACTTCAATCAAATCAATGCATGCTCTTCTGAACTGAATTGACGGTTCCCAAACTTACACCAAGGCCTTTGTCGTCCGTCTGTCTGTCCTACATAATCTTGAATTTTCTTCATCAGTCTCCTCCTCCCTGTCATTATTCCTCATCTCTTACTCTTGGCAATGTAATGAGGCTGGCAATAAGGCAATGCAAGGCAAGGCAGTACATATAAAACAGAAGAATGAGAGTAATTGGAATACGTATATCGTATCGTTAATTTGACGACATATATATATAAATAAGAAAGCATGAAAAAAATCAATGGATCGAGATTGAGTGAGTAATGGGAATGGAATCACATAGAAAATGAGAAGTTGCAGACTCTGCAGGCACACAGCTCAATTTATCAATGAGATAATACTTACTGATTTAGGGAGAGGAGAGGTTAAATAAATTTGTTGGGGCTTGGCAATGGCATGCATAGCACAGCACAGCACAGCACAGAGTGGCTTTTGGTACGTAGCTAGTGAGCTATCACTATTAGTTTGATGAGGAGTAATTATATAAATATTTAAAAATAAGAAAACAACTTCAAGGAAGGAAAGGAAGGAAGGAAGGAATTAAGAAAGCTAAAGAGCAGGCAGCCTAACGGTGGGTGGGGTGGGTACTGAGTGCATGGCTGTGGGTGTTCCCTGGGCTCAGACAAGAGACCCCAATGGCCCCTGCCTAAGTGTCCATACCCACACAATCTGACCCAAAACCTAAATACTAATTAATGATATTTCCTTCATTCATTATTCAATTTGTAATAATTGATTCAGCTAAACAATCAAGTTTGTGGTTTTGAGATTTGAGTGGAGTGGGCTTAACTCAACTTAACTTAACTTAACTTAAGGGGATGCAAATTAATTAAAGTAGATATCTGTGTGAGTAAAAGAAGGAAAGGCATAGCATAGGCTTGACATTTATATACACGACATGGCTCTGCGTTAATGAGTTGGCCACTTATCATGATGGTATACAACATGGCCGCGGATGAAAGCGGCGCGTTTATGGGGATTAGATTTTGGTTTAAATATCTTTAACTTTTTTTCTAGAGTCATGCTAGAGAGACCAACTTTAGATACCAACTTGTTTACTAACTCTCTAATAGAGGTGGAGCCCACCAATATAATGAGTCCCACACTCTATTAGAGAGTTGGTACACAAGTTGATATCTAAAGTTGGTATCCGTAACAATTTCCTTTTTTCTAAGATGAACTTGTTGGGCCATGACCATAATAAAGTAAACATACAAACAGACAAGTAATAATGAAATCTTAAACGTCAAATAATTCAGCAGAGGATTTGAACATTGGACGGCAGAGATTTGATCAAGGAAGAATAGTTGTTAGGAGTCTAAGCCCTGCCTCTCACACACACATACATAAAGGCAAAGGCCATTTCGTGCATTTAAGCCATGCCTTGCCTTGCCTTGTGGTCTTTTTGGGTTCTTCTACTCTGTCTGAGACTCTTCTCCTCCTCCTCCCTGGCTAGCTACTACCTAGCAGTGGTCATTCTTTTCATTTCATATTTCATATATAGGCAGCAGCAGCAGCAACAGCAGCTGGTGTCTGGTTTATGTTAGTAGCGAGCGTACCATAACCATTGGGAAGTAGAGTAGAGATGCAAAGTCCCTCTGCAAACTGCATCCAATCTTTGCTTTACTTTCTGGCCATTCTTAGCTGTTTATGAAGGTCAACCTTAATTTCATATGTTTCTTTTCACTCTCTCTTTCTCTACCAGGCTAGCAGCTGCTCACTCTCATTTCAATTTCAGTTCAAAACTTTTTTATTCTTTTTTTGCATATAAATATATAGGAGGAAAGGAGTGATCCAACTTTTTATGTGATCCTGTAATTCCTAGCTAAGCTACTTTCTCCTTCCTTAACCTCAGCTGAAACATTTTTCATCAAGTGGCAGGCAGACACTTCTTCTTCTCTTGAGTCTTCAGTCTTGAACCTTGAGGTATACAAACCAGCAATTATATTTTTTTAATGCTGATTTAGGAACCCTCCCTTTTGTTGTCTCTCTCATCCGCCTCTTCTTTGTATAGTATAGCGTATCCAAATTCCAAGTCCCTGTTTTAAAATGGCGGTTTTAGATGCTATTTCGGGTCTCTTTTGTTGAGCAGGAGCAGAGCATGTGGTTTTTGACACATTCATGCTCGTTTCTTTCTTTCTTTCTTTCTTCCTTCTTCATAGCATTAATCTTCCACAACTTTATTAGACTTGATTGAATTTGAATTTCTCAAATTATCTCAAGACCGGTTTGTTTTGAATTTGGGAGAGAAAGCAATCGGATCAGGAAACATGACGGTGGATGTGTTGAAAAGAGCAAGATTGGAAACAGCAATCTGGGCTGCAAAGCTGTTACTGCTTTGTGTAGGGACAGTCTCCACTTTGGTATTCTTCAAAGCGGCAATCATTCCTTACCTTCTGAATCTCACTGTTTCCATTGTTCCCCAGCTATGGGCCTCTTTCAAAAGCTGCTTCTTATCTCCACTTTACATCTACATCATCCTCAACTTCATCATCATCACCATTGCTGCCTCCTCCACATTCCAAAACCAAAAGCAACACCAGCAGCCCTCTTCTTCTTCTGTAGGCTTCAGCTCCTTCATTAGTGACAATGCAGCCAAAACCGCCGACAATATTGACAGTGGTAGCAATTATATCTATAGTCCAGACAACAACAACAGCAGCATCCAATACGAGTCTCTGTCCCAGCAGCAACAGCAGCAGCCCAAAATCCAAAGTCATTCCAAAGACACAATCCAAAGTCTTTCCAAAGAGGATGTAACTGCTCTATTATTTTCTCCATCCTCTCATGGCCACTCGAATAATGAACTGATGAGCTGGCATGACATACACATGGTACAAGCTGATGATGGCAAACAAGAAGCAGCAGCAGAAGACGATGATGATAATGATCAGGGATTTGACCCTTCACCGGAAATGCCCTCCGGTGACTTGTTGACGAAATCTGTGGAGATGCCGAGACTGGAGGTGGAGGTGGGAGAGCATATTAACACACTGGACACCACATGGAAGGCCATCATGGAGGGGCAAGGCAAGGCAATTGGTAGGCACCTAAAAAAGAGTGACACTTGGGACACCCCTCCTCGCTTAACCCAATTCGCCCTCACAAGGAATAAGCTCAAAGGGGGTCTTGACCATCAATTACAATTACATCACTCTAACTTAGATGGTGATGATGATGATAATGATGATGATGGTGATGGAGAGGATGATGCAGTGACATGGGCTCGCCAGGAGCTGAAGAAATCAGACACTTTTAGCGACAGGGTGTCGTTGAGAAGGGAAAAGTCCATGACTCAGGAAGAGTTGAACCAGCGAGCAGAGGCGTTCATCAAGAAGTTCAACAATGACATGAGGCTTCAGAGGCTAGAATCTGATCAACGCCGTTTCAGGGAGATTGTGAACGGTGGCCTCTAGCTTAGCTTCTCTTAATGATATATATGCTTATTAATTTTGGTGTGTTTGTACTTTGTTTGTCTTCTTGTAAATGCAAATTTTGTGTGTTGTTGTATGCTATAACCTATAGACTATAGTATAGTTTGCTTGCAAGTAGTAAACTAAATAGAACAAGAACTATGAGAGATTCTCAGAGTCAACTTTGAAGGTACATCACATTCACATTCCTATCACTGGTTTCATGCAGTTATTTTCATAAAAGTTTTATCAGTAGGGCTCAGAGTCGGAGCTCTCAACTTTGAAGGTACATCACATTCACATTCCTATCACTGGTTTCATGCAGTTATTTTCATAAAAGTTTTATCAGTAGGGCTCAGAGTCGGAGCTCTCAACTTTGAAGGTACATCACATTCACATTCCTATCACTGGTTTCATGCAGTTATTTTCATAAAAGTTTTATCAGTAGGGCTCAGAGTCGGAGCTCTCAGCTGTGAAATTCTCTTCTTCTTTTCGTATAAGTTTTATCAGTCAGGGCTCCCATGTGTGCAGAGTTTGCATTTGCTTTAGTCAGCCAGTAGTAGGTTAGTACAGAGTGAGTACCTTTTGAATTTATGAAGGGGCATAAAACCAACATAGAAGAACCAGAGGTCCCCTTAATTTCCTTGACCAAGGTAAGGTAGGAGTAGGAATCAGGATTGGAAGAAGAAGAATCACACAATGGAACTTTCTCCCATGCTTGTGCTTGAGCCTAATGAAGACTTTTTGGGCTCTTGATGGGGATGGGATATGGACATTTAACTTGACCCAACTATTAATATTGGGTCCATCGACTCACTCCCCTCCACAAAAAAAGGGAAGGGAGTGAGCATCATGGATTTTGCTGGTGAAGTAACTAATGGGTGCCAACTCAAATTCAGAGCTGGTCGGTTGAAAGCGCCACCAGCCACTGGCTGCTTCTATATGATATGAAGCCCCAAAACAGAAAAAGAAAAAGAAAAAAAAGCATTTCAGAATTTGGGATGATTACGTTAAGTCACGACAGACGGGAAAACTTTGAGACCGTGAATGATGGACGACCTAGCTTATTATAAAATGCTAGACACTTTGATAACCTTCAATAAATTGTCTTCTTTTTGCTTGTTTTTTTGTTTTCATTCCTCATCAATATACCTTTTGGTAGTAGCATTCGTTTTGCTTGGCAGAGAAAATGAAGGTTAATTTACAAGTTCACCTGACTGGGCCTCATATATTTGTAGCTCATAAACCCAAAGGAAAGGATAACAATTAAGTGAAGATAAGTAGAAATTATTTGTACCCAAAAAAGAGAAAAAGTAGAAATATTAAGGCTATGTAACATACATGAATATGAGTGTGGTGTGTGTGTAAGATTGTAATTGAAATGAAAATGGTGAATTTGAGAAAATAATATTGTGTGAGTTGAATTCATATAACTAGGCAATTGGTGATTGTTCATACTAGAAGTAGACAAGAGGGATCAAATATATCAAATGGGTTGGCTGTGCCAAACATATCATCAACCTTGTAATAATATTTGCTGCATGCTGAGGGGAGGCAGGCAGGCAGGCAGATAGGTGATGGATGATATTTGGTATTTGAAGATTAGAGTAGAGCTATTTGCTTGCTATCTTATCCTATGATGCAGAGTGCTCTGCAACTGCATGCATAGCGACGAAGACAACTACTAAAAAAGCAGCAGCAGCAGCAGCAGCAGTACCAGCAGTAGTACTAGTAGAAGAAGTCTTGGCTGCTACGGCATCATTATTATTGGAGTAATTAGAATCTGCAGGCGGCGGAGAAGGCAGCATCATCCCATGGCTGCTGTTGTTGTTGTCGTTTGGATGATCATGATGATGATCAGAAGTAGTAGGAGGAGGAGCAGTGGGCGAGGTTGCATTATTAGTCATAAGCTGTGCAGGGAAAACTTGGACATGGAGCTTGAGGCCCATAGCACAATGTCCCAGCCGCCCACATATGAAGTACCTGTTTCCTACTTCCCTCAGCTGGATCACTGTCTCCCCTTCGTCGTGCGTCTCCATTGGGTCCACTGTGTGACACCTATCGTAGTCTGTTTTCTTCACTTCTAGCACATCGTGCACCGGTGTGTACCTGAACACTGCCACTCACCCATCCACCACCATCAATCATGCATACAAGGATTCATTTCAAAATGATTAAGCAATTAATAAGTTTCAACCTTTTTCTCTAATTCCAATATGCAGTCTGTGTCACCCAAATTCAACCAACAGCCGATCCTATGTCCTTATCCACCTACCCCCTCTCTCTATCGAATGCCTATATCCTATATAGCCTATACCCTATGCCCTGTTTTGTTTCTCTTCACCGCCTCAATTCCTCACTCACAGGAGCCTACCATCGCACAGTTTCATATTTATCATTTTACTACACAATGTACACATTACAATTTAGGGAGCGTTTGTTTGGTTATCAAGAAAATCAAAGAAAATAAAGTGAAAAACTCATATAATCTTCAAATTACTAAATCAAGAAAATCATAATCTTTCTTTCCCTCGTCATTTTCTGACGAACCAAACATATATAGTGAATTAAAGATGAAGCTAATAAAGAAAGACAGAGATGGATGGATGAAGGTAGAAAAACAGAGCAAAAGGATAACTAAATTAAATTAGATACGTACCAAGAGAGTCGCCGACATGGAAAGTGGCGTGAGTGGCCCATGCTTGGAGGTTGGAGGAGAGATCCCAACCCGAAGCTCCGCCAACAGAGTGGTTGGTGTTGATAGCAGCAGCAAAAGCAGAGACGCAACGGAACCACATGGATGTGAATATCACCACAACGATCGCCTTCACTGCCAATCCTGCTCTCACTCCTCCCTTCATCTTTTCAATCTGGATCGATATTATATAGTATTCTTTCACAATCCTGTTCACCGAAATCATCAGCAACCAAACCAAACATGCATGCAGATGCAGTGCTATTAATATTATATATTTATACATAATATCACATTAATTAAAGAAAACAAGAACAATTTGCTGTGACTTTCTCGATCAAGAAAATAACCAACCAAATTAGACACTGATTTGAAGATAAACGCATTAGACTTTAGTTACATATATATGACAAATTAGATGAAGAAAATCTTAACAAGAAAGAAACTGAAATTCAAACGTCAATGGAAGTCAAAGAAAGGCAGCAGACTAAATTTCCTTTCTCAAATAATGCGTACGTACTTTTGCGGTTCTTGATTCGTTGAAATGATGAAAGAAAATCGTTCAACTTTTCTCACAGCGCCTGTCACTGGAACGAAGATGACGACGAGCGAGAGTGTATAGTGAATGAGTAGAAGAAAGTTCTGGAATATTAATAAATGCTGGAGAAGCGAAGCGACGAATTGCTCAATCGATTGGACAGCGTAGCTAGCATTGTATTGGCTCCTTCCTTGCAAACTTTTAGTTATAGAGAGAGAGAGAGAGAGAGAGAGAGAGAGATATATACATATATATATATATATATATATATATATATAGAGAAAGGTGGCACACTGTCGTTGTTTCTCTTCTGGTGAGAATTCTGTTATAGGAAATGCCACGTGTCCCTCCTATTTCTATTATATTATTCACAATGCTATTGGTGCCATTGTTGCGCCTGCGCGCGTGCATAACAAGCCCACATCATTTTACCAATCATCGCCTTCAAAGTTCACAACATATAAACCCACTATAAATTGTACTTGTTGTTAAATAATTAACATTTAAACTCCGTTCAAATCATGATATAATATTTTTCTTTTTAAATGGTTAATCATTTTATTTTATGCTATATTGATAGACTATCAACATGTATTATATAATAATTATTGTTTTAACCCGAATTCAGAATCCATACTAATTTCGTGTATTTTTGTACATTGAGTTGATATAATGCATCACATGTGTTAAACCGGTGGATTTGAATCTAACATGATTCTAGAAAGTTATTCACTAATTAGGTTTGAATTGGAGTGTCTATCTTCTACTTGGTTGAAGTTGGGGTCTCAAATTTGAAATATCCAATAAATTCTTTATCCGAAATCTAACACTCTTAATAAAATGTCGCTAATTAAGTTTGAGTGTACTATTTGAAGTTGAGTCTCAAATTCAAACTCGAATGTAAGTTACATTTCTAATTCAAATGATTAGTAGTATTTAACACCAAAAAATTTATATTCCATTGTCTCCTCCAATTATATTCCGAGTTGCACCCAAGCAATGACCAAATTACAAGATACTTAGGGCCCGTTCGGTATCATTTTCAAGGGCCATTTTCTGTTTTTGTTTTCTGTTTTCACATGAAAACGTGTTCGGTGGGTTGTTTTGAGAAACAAGCTGAAATTGTTTTCTGAGAATGAAAACGAAAGTATGAGTAAATGTTGAAAACGCCAGAAAGTCGTTTTCGTTTTCGGCGTTTTTGTTTTCAATCTCTCCGAATCAAAGCCAACTCTCCTCCGTCACTTGAGCAAACAATCCAATCAAATTATATCCAAAACAATCAAATCTCCTCCTTCCAACCATAATCAACCCCAAAATTTCTAGAAAAAAAAAACTCATAATCACACAAATCTGCAACTAAGAAAAAAAGACAGAGAGGAAGAAGAAAAGAAAAAAAAGGGGAAGAAAAAGAAGAGAAAGAATCAGAAAGAGGGAAAAGAAGGGAAAGGGAAAAAAGAGAGAGAGAGAGAGAGTTGCAGAGAGAGAGATGAGAGAAACCAGCCACCACATACCCAGCTCAACCACCATCACCACCCAATCTAACCACCACAACCATTAATTAGTGGAACCGGAGAGATGGGTTGATGGGATTCATGTAATGGAAGGAAGGAGGAGTGAGTGAAAAAGAAGGAAGGAAGAAGAAGAGAGAAAGTAGAGAAGAGGAAGAAGGAAACAAAAAGGAACGGGTCTGGGAAGAAAAGAGGAAGAATAGAGGAAGAAAGAAAGAAAGAAAAGGAGAAAAAGGAGAAAATAAAAAATAAAAAAGAAAGGAGAAAAAAGATAGTTTTATCTTTTAAAAAACAATAGAATTTTTCATTTGTTAAATTATACATTTTTAAAAATATTTTTTCAAAACAGAAATTAGCAAAAATACCCTTGAAAAATAATTCACATAATATTATTCTCAATTTGTACTACATATTTTCATTGTTTATAATAATTTTAGCCTCTAAAAATATCAGAATTTTAAAAAAGTAGAACTGAAATTAGTAAAAATACATGAAAAACAATTGTCTTCTGGGAACGTTTCGTTGTTTTGTTTTAAACAAGTTTTCTAATTATCTACTGACGCATTTTCATTTCCAAAAATGCAAATTTGTTTCTTGTTTCATTCTCTGAAAATATTCTCGAAAACATTTAAAACGTTACCAGACGGGCCCTTATTATTTTGGTTGAAAATTACAAGCAACTCCAGATTCCAGAATTATGAAGATTATTTTAGATTTTTAAGTCAGCACAAATTACACACACCAATATATGGTCGCCGGCCAAATGGTCACTAGTCACTCGCCAGTAAAGTCACAGGCCCAAGCTACTGTTTTGTCCTGAGTTCCCCAAATTAAACCCAATACCGCATCAGAGATTCAGAGAGAGAAGAGGGAGGAGGCTGGGATGGCAACGACGTCGTCTCATCCGAAAGAGGAAGTGAAGAAGAAGAAGAAGGAGGGATTGGGATGGATAGAGTGGGCAAGGGGTTGGTTGTATCTGGTGTACGAGATGCTGTTCCAGAGAATCACGGCCAGCCACTTGCAAAACCCCATGCCTTTGCCTCCTGTCAACGATCTCACTTGCATTGTCACTGGATCCACCAGTGGTATCGGCCGCGAAATTGCCAGGTCAGCGTCTCCTTTCTTCAAATCTACAAAGATTGATGAGTTCATTTCATATATATTTTTTACTTTCCTTGTTTGTTTTAGTAATAACTTAACTCACTATGCAAAGAAAGGGGTGGGTGTCCTTCTGTTTGGTTGCTGAGAAAATGATACAAAAGAAATTTGGTCCCAATTTCAGTTTTGAATTTTGAATTAGACCGAGTGCCTGAACATGAAAACTGAAAAGGATGTGTGGTCTGGTGTTGGTTATTATGTACTGAACAGGCAGTTGGCGGAAGCTGGGGCGCATGTTGTGATGGCGGTGAGGAACACGAAAGCAGCTAATGAGTTGATCCAGAAGTGGCAGAATGAATGGACTGGAATGGGCCTTCCTCTCAATATTGAGGTCTGCCTCAACTCCATGTTGCAACACCACCAAATCAATAATTTTTTTTTTTTTTGATGAACTTGGGGGTGGTAAAACCCCAGAAAAACAAACCCACTATATCAAATTTATAACATTTATTAACGTAGAATAAGATTGTGACTTTTTTAGGTAATGGAACTTGATTTGCTCTCCTTGGATTCTGTTGTGAGATTTGCTGAAGCGTGGAATGCACGCTTAGGACCTCTCCATGTTCTTATCAACAATGCTGGGATATTTTCAATTGGAGGTTGGTCTTTTTATTGATATAATTTACTTAATTTCAAAGCTACATCCCTTCAGAATCTGATTTGTCATTTACTGATATACCTCTGGCTTTGGTATGTTCAGAGCCACAAAAACTTTCAAAAGATGGGTACGAAGAACACTTACAAGTCAATCATCTTGCTCCAGCACTGCTCTCAGTTTTGCTATTGCCATCCCTTATCAGAGGCTCTCCAAGTCGAATTATTAATTTGAATTCCGTTGTAAGTTCCATCACCATCATCATTCTGTTGTAGGTATATATGATACGTGTACATTCACACACCCATATATAAGCACACATGGAAAGAAAAGCTAGTCGGTGTACGTGCTAACTAGAATTAGATCTATTCATAGGCTCTTTTAAAGTTAGTTTCACATTTTGATACTCTTATTTTATTGTCATGTTATTTAAATCTGAGAAACCTCTGTCCTTCTTTATGTAGATGCATTATGTTGGCTTTGTTGACACAGAAGACATGAATGTCGTTTCTGGGAAAAGAAAATATACAAGCTTAGTGGGTTACTCAAGCAGCAAGCTGGCACAGGTGCTCTAGGAAATCTTTATTGATTGATGGTTTCCATATTTTAGCTGGCACAAGCTCTTACAAGCTTGTGTTCCTATATAGGCTTGTCAAACTGAATTCAGGTCCTTTGGATCTGCAAATTGTTTAGCTACTCAATATACATTTATATATATACACATAGATGGGAGATTCTCCAACAACTATTTTATGTTAAAGGATTGGTTACATACTTCTAATATTGGCTGTTGGATTGCATTCATTAAATGTGTTGGTACTCTCTTAGATGCAATCCAACGGCCGAGATTAGAAGTATGTAATCCATCCTTAACTTAAATACTTATGGGAGAATGTCCCATACATAGATATAATATTTATATATTTGAAATACAGATGTGTCTACCTTCAGTTAGATCTTTTTAATTAATTGGTGCTGTACATTGGCTTTTTTTGGGCTGTTTCAGCTCTGATCTCTTTTCTCTATTAGTTTGTGAAAGCGGAATATCTACCACCCAAGGCTGCACACTTGCACATAATGAAACGTGAATTAACTATTGTGGTTATCTATATAATTTCTGAAGCTGTAACAAGAAAACTATAACATAGTTATATTTGGATTGCAGATTATGTTTAGTAGTGTTCTACATAAGCGGCTCCCTGCCGAATCTGGCATTACTGTAGCATGTGTTTCACCTGGAATTGTGCAGACTAATGTTGTAAGTATCGTGACGCATTCCTTCACCCTCCTCTTCATTTTTATCTAGAAAAAGGATGTACCTTCTATTTTTTATATATAATAGTTATAATTGACAGTGTATCATGTTATAGGTTTTATTTACCTTCTAGATTTTACATTCAAATCTTCTTTATATATAAACTTTAGTGCATTGGTGCATCACATTGGGTTTCAATTAATTGCAGGCAAGGGATCTTCCCAAAATTGTTCAAGCTGCTTATCATCTAATACCCTATTTTATCTTTAGTGCTCAAGAAGGTGTGTCTTCTTGCTATTACATTTGATTTACCATTCCACCTTCTTATATATAAGTTGATGAAACCAACCAGAAGTGAGGTTGGTAACTGTAATCGTTGATGAATTAATGTCATTATGTCCGTACAATTAGAGTTTGGCCATAATTTTAGTCATATAAGCCTGTAGCTTGTTAACCTTAAGAAGAATTAACCTATCAGGAGGTGCTGTTTAACTAGCTAGCTCCAAGGTAGTCAAGATTCTATCCAACTTTTCTAACCACATAAGGCATAGGAGACTTATATTGATAACATATGGAACATGTAACTTGAATAGAGGCCAAAAATTTGAAATCTTTAATGTAGTACTTCTCTACTTTTCGACTCTTCTACTTGAAGGATCTCCAAAAGTGATATACTTAGCAGATCTGATCTCACTTACTGTAGTCGCCTAATTTAACTGCTAGCACATTAGAAATCTTTAAGGTAGTACCTCTCTGTACTTATTAGAACACTGAGCAACTGATCGCCATATAGGTCATTGCAAAATGTGACAAGAGATCATGTCATGAGCTTATTAGTTTTTTTAAAATAAAATAAAAAGAACAAAAGCTGGTTTTCTTTGATGTTTTCCAATAGTGGCAATAATGAGCCCAAATCAAAAGAGAGAATTACAAAAGAGGGGAGGTGAGGAAATGTGAAAACCAAGCCTTGTAATGGTTTATTCAATGCAGGTTCCAGGAGTGCTCTCTTTGCAGCCACTGATCCCCAGGTTCCTGAGTACTGTGAATTGTTGAAAGCGGATGACTGGCCGGTTTGTGCGTTCATTTCTCAAGATTGCCGTCCAACGAATCCTTCTGAAGAGGCTCATAATGTTGAAACTTCTCACGAAGTGTGGGAGAAGACATTTGAGATGATTGGCCTTCCTTCTGATGCAGTGGAGAGGCTTATAGAAGGGGAAGAAGTTGCGTGCAGGTATGGTGGTCATAAGGGGTAGGCTTATTTGATGATACGAAAAGTGAGTCCGAGAAGCGAGCTTATCTCAAGGTTGTTTTGGTTGTTGAATGGCGGAGCAATTGCGATTGAATTTTGAAAAGGAGGGAAGACTGACTGGAGTACCACTAACATCTGATAGGCATTTGAAGAGATGGTTCTGCTTTGTACCCCATTTTTATTGTTAGATAAGTTTTCATGGGTGTGGAGTGTGGACGCATAAAGAAAGTATTATGAAGATTTGGTGTTCCTATTTGCTTCACGCGCGCCCTTGTCAGTTGTCACTGGCGGAACTGTTTCTGTAAACTAATGTTTCAATTTAGAGAATTCTATAAAGACAATAATACCACGAGTCTTAAGTTAAAAGAATGAGTTAACTAATTAATGTCTGGTAGAGATGTGAATGACTTGACTCGAGGATGCTGTCGAGCAAGCAATGTCTATGAGACTATGACTAACTAATTACAAATATTTTCCAGTTTATTCAAATCTTATTAGTATCAGAAGCAAATACCAGCTTTTGCTGCTCGATTTGCTTGCATATAGAAAAATTGAGAAACCCGAATGCAAAGCAGGAAAGCCAAAGAGAATTTGAATTGAAATGGGGGAGGAGGTGGGGGGGTGAGAGAAAACACGTGTCGGTCTCTGAGTGGAGAAAGTGAAGAAAGGAAGGAAATAATTGTACTAGTACATTTATAAGAGTACATATAATAGACTCTGAGACTCAACACCACAAGTGTTGTCGTCTAAACACAACGCCCAACAGCGATTCCCTCCTCCTCTCCTCCTAATCCTCCTCCTCCTCCTCCGTCTCATTCATTATTTATTTATAACATCATCAAACGTTACTCTTTCTGTGTATTGAGTAAGAGGCTGGCCGCCTGGGCTGCTGCTGCTGGGTTTTCAAAATTGGTACAAATAACCCAAGAAGTAGGTAACTCTTCTCGTCTTGTCTTGTCTTGTCTGTTGTGCTTGCTGCTTGGATCGTTCTTCTTCTACCATCAAAACATAGACATATGTAGTATTATTATTCATCAAAATATAAACATATGTGCTCCTCTTCCTCTTCCTCCTCAGGAACTTGTTATTAATTAAAGCCATTTTCATGTTATTTTGGTTGGCTAGCTAGCTGCTTCATGTTATTATTAATTATGTATTAGGCTATTGATTGTTAATTATGATAATTCCCAATCTCATGCACTAGCGTATCGTACAATTTCAAACTCATCGTAATAGCTTTAGTTTAGCTTCTTTCAGTCAAAACTAACAAACAATTAAGAACAAAGTGGCAACAAAAATCATGGTCATGGAGCTTCAAAGAAAAGAAAAGAAAAAATAATAATGTGCATGGGGAATTGAGTGGAGTCCTCATGAGCAGAAAGTAACTGCTGTTGCAAGTTGCAACGCGGCGATGTTCATTGATATCTATGAATAGTTTTGATTTGATGTTTCTCTTTTATTATTATCATTAGGTTTCTTTCTTTTCTCGAGATCTGCGCTTTTTGAAATGTCTTCTCTTCTCTTCTTCTTCTGTTGTACAAAACAACTTGTCGTACTAGACAGGCGACAGGCGACAGGCGACAGGCGACATGCTTGAAGAAGAAGAGCAAAGCTGTTGTATTTTCACACCCCAACACAACACAAGTCAGAAGAATTAGATAGAAGAAGACAATTGTAGGGCCTCGTATTTAATGCGTTTCACAAACCACTCTTGTATTTCTATTCTCCACTCCTCCCTCCTCCCTCCATCATCCCTCCCTCCTAATAATACTGGTCTGATCAATGGTAGTAATAATATTAACAAGTATACTGTGTATATACTGTATAATAATAATAATAAATGTTTGTGTGCTTTTCACATCAAGTTTATTGACCGACTCTCTCTGTGTCTGCTAGTAAGGTAACGTGTTTGGTCCAAGGACGTAGAGATATGAAGACACTGGAGAAACCAATAATAATGTCGGCTTCCATTCACTCAGCTCCAACTCCAGCTCCAACTCCAACTCCAAGACGGAGGAGCTTAAGCAGTAGCAGCAGCGGCAATAACAGTTGCACCACCACCTCCACCAACCCGTCCACCATGAAACCCAAATGGCTTTTGTCCATCCTTGCTGGTACCACCTCTCTCTCTCTCTCTCTCTCTCTTCCTGTTTTTGCATCTGACTGAATCTGACGATGTGATATGACGCTGTGCTGTGTAATTTGAATTTGAAACTCTGATTTGACGAAAGCTAAGCTAGGATAGGCTTTTGCCTTGTCGCACTATATAATTGATTTTGTTGATATTCGAGGCAGCGACCTTTCTTTCCCAACGTCGCTTTCAACGCGCATTCCTCCATATGCCCTTTTTTCAGTTTATTATTACAATATGCATCTCATTTGCTTGGCTGCCAATGAAATGATCTGTTTCTTTTCAAATTCGATTTAAACTTGACGCCTTAAATAATTACAAGAGGGAATCTCCCTGGAATGGAAAGATTGAGAGTGACGTGTCCTTCATTTTTTTCGTTTGGTTTGGTGTTTTCTGCTACAAATAAATAGGCACACTACTAATAGGATAGGAACATGACTCTCTCTGTCTGACCATACATTAAATACGCGTCAGCCCTTCTGCTTTCTTCTGTCGTCGTGAAATGCAATATCTTTTTTTAAATTTTTTTATGAGAATTCAATATCTTTTTTCCAATTTGGTGCTTATCTCAATTTCTCTCTTCAAACTTCAAACTTCAATTGTTGCACGTTGGAATTGGAATGCAATTCGAAATTATAGGACATGAATAATGGATGTCATTTAAATTTAATTGTAATATTCAAACAATAATACACTATTTGTAAATGTAATTTTATGTCAGATGTGGAAGAGAAGATGAAGATGTTGGGATGTAGCAGAGCCACAGCTCAACAAGAGATTGGGGACACCTTCGCTGAACGTGCTGAAGCTTACTACAAAAGACGTCCTCAGCTGCTCTCCCTGATTCGAGACTTGTACAATTCCTACCTCACCTTATCTGACCGTTACATTCAAACTCTCGCCAAGACTCAGCATCACCGTCCACCCTCTTCCCAAATCTCAGTAATAGATAATGACTACTATGACTATGACGACCAAGAAGAAGATGATGATGCTTACACAAGCCACATTGATTCGGACGTAGAGAGTTCCCTCTCCTATCAGCAATTGCCTCCAACATTACTACTCGCTGCTTCTGTTGCTACTCAACATGATGACACCATGTTGTTTGATTTAGATTCCATCGTTACGGACATTGTGGTGAAGAATGTTGAATATGATATCTTACTTGATGAGGCCAACATCACGGAGAGGCGATACAAGGATGCATCCAGGAAGATAGAGCTGCAGAAGAGCTTGCTAGAGGTGTTGGAGTCTGAGAGGCTCATCTTACTCAATGAGAATGCCAAGTTGGGGTATAAAGTGGGTGCCTTGGTGGAAGAGAACAAAGCCCTTGCGTCCGAGTCTCTCTTCATCAGGAGGAAGGCTGGCGAGCTAGCTCGGTGTTTGCTCAAGACGAGGGAAGACCAGAGGGTGTGCATGCTTAGCCGTAAAATCGAGGACCTTCAGGGACAGATTTATGGCTTGGAGAAGAGGAACAAGGACTACTATGAGCAACTTGTGAAGAGAGACCAACGATCCTTCCAACTTGTACAAGAAGAAGAAGAGAGTTGCAACATCAACAAGAGCAAGATAAATGGTAATCAGGTGAATTTGGAGGTTTGCTTTCAGATACGGAAGATTAATCGGAGGCTGATCAAGAGAGGAGGTAATAGTAATGGTAGTGGGAAGGAGATTGGCGTCGGAAAGGAGAAGAAGGGTTCTTCTTCTAGTTTGTGGGAAAGGGTCAAGAACATGGATTTGTTTCTATGTGGACGTAATCAAAACTCTACGTAACTTAATGGTTGTACCCTGTTGACTTCGCTCTATGGTCATTCTAGTAGTACTAGCAGCCTAGCATATTAAATTTTCTCAATAGAGAAATTCGGATACTACATTCTTATGGCGACACTTGGTACCCTAATATATATATGTGTGTCTATATGTTAAGTTCATCATCCAAATCCAAAAGAATCTTATGAGATGATCTCTTGCAATGTCTACATTAAGTTTGCAGGGGAAGCAAATTGAACACCAAAGGCCCCAAATCATGAATGTATTGAATATTTAATCCCTGACAAAACTTCCAAGCCTTGAAATGAATTTGCTGAGTTTGAGTTGTGTTTTGGCAACTGTACAGTAGGCAGTTGGACTCCGCGGAACCCTTCTTTAAACATATTCGATTCCACCACACTCAAGAGTCAAGATGAAAAAATGACACTTCTGAAACTTGTTGATGAATGTCTCTAAATAATTGGTAATGAGAGCACTACGTAACGTAACGTAACGTAACGTAACGTGTCATGTAGATTAGAAGATCAGTATAAATAAACAATGGATACTGATCCTTAGTATAACAAAAGTCTAAGGTAGATTACATGACAACCAAATCAGGTAACATCAGCATAATGTGAGCTACCCCCACCCATCCTATGACATAGTGCTAGGCTCATGAACCAAAAAAAAAACTTACAACTTTCAATATATGCATACTATCATAGCAGTTGCAATTGATTCAAAAGGAAAAAGATAAAAATGCTCCTCCTATAGCAAGACCCATTCATCAGTACAATCATCTTCCTCCTCCTCCTTACTACCTTCCTTTAATATAGTGGTACAACCCACACCATCGAGGCCAAAAATGGCTGGGCACTTCTCACAAATTCCAGGAACTGAGATTGGGAAATAGAATTCATGTCTGTGATGTCCTGGTAAGTATAGTGCAGTGAAAGGAACAGAGTTTTTCTTTTTTTGCTTGTTTCGATTTATTATTGTTATGAAAAATTATCATTAGTATTACATTCTTAAAATGATTTATAGTAAGTATTGCTATTAGTATTTACATGTTTACAGTGAAAAGTCTAAAACCTGCAAACAGTTATAGCAAGAAAAACTGATGATGTATGAGTAAAATTTGAAAGACAGAAACCAACCTGGATAGAAGATGAATAAACACTGTGCCTTTTATCATCAAAGCTCTGTAATTGATTTATAAACAGCTCCAAGCACATTGCAGATCTTAAGGCATATTTCCAGTGGTGAGTTTCTCAAGGTTTGCAATCCGAGCCTGCATAAATGGTAAGAAAATATGATAGCAATAAAATGTGAAACAATGCAATGCTGATGACATCACGGATTATTTGACTGTGCAGCTGAGCTATGCAGAGATCGTAAAATAAGGAAAGAAGAAACTATTACATGCAACTTCCAAAACACTCCACAAAGAACTATTTGGAGGAGTGACCAACTTTCCCAAGATTAAAACCAAAAGATCAAAATAGAGATATATAGAATCTGAGGTCGGTCATCGAAATAGACTAATAGCTAATACATTTATACCTTGAAAGATTTGGAACATCGAAGAGAAGGATCTATCTCTAAAGAAGCCATATATGAGTTATGAGCAGAATCAAATTGGTTCAGAGCCAAGAATGCATCACCTTGGCAAATGTAAGCCTGCAAGATGCACATTATGATGAACTTTTATAGGACTTTGAAAGTGAGTAATAAACTTGGTGGAATGAGAAATTAATGAAGGAGTGAAGTAAATAATGAGGGCACCTCAGGATAGAGAGGATTTAAAGCCAAAGCTTGGGCAGCATCTTCAAGAGCCCCGGAATAATTGCCCAATGCCAGTCTTGCAAGGGACCTGTCTTTATACATAATATGGATACCACCAATTGGTTTTAATTCTATAGCCTGCAAGGAAGCAAGGCATCCACCAATTAATTCAAGGCTCAGTAAATCAAATTTCAAGCACGCAAGCAAGGAAGGAAGGAACAACCAACATGCATGCATGCATAATTAATTAATTAATCATGAAATGAAATGATCAATTAAATATTAGTGTTAATAGTAACCTGAGAGAGGAAGAGGTCAGCCTGGGAGAAATTGTTGTTGTGAAGAAGCTCATTCCGAGCCTTGTTTCTCAACGCAAGCGCTTCCAAACTCTTGTTTGCAATTTTTTCAATGTTCTTATTAGCATTAGCCCCGTCCGAATTCGAAACACCTCCTCCTCGTCGGCGGCGGCTGAGTAGTACTAGTGCCACGAGGACCTCCACGGCTCGAGCTGTGGTCCCGCAGTGAGCGACAAAAGTGGCGGCAGGCAGCGCGACGAGGTTGGGGCCGGCGCCGCAGCGGCCCAAGCAGCCGGAGGATTTGACGGCGACGTTGGAGGGCGCGAGAGCGGTGAGAGTGTCAAGGGTTTGAAAGGAACCTTGTCTACGGCAAGTCCGGTTGGTGCACACCCTGATTTCCTCAATCTGGATGTCCTCCTCTGCCTCCGCAGATGAAGAAGAGTGAGAACCGTTGATGGTGGAATTGGTGACGGCGACAATACGGCGTCGTCTAAAATATGATGTGGCGGCAGCGGTGGAGGAGGAGAGACCGCAGAGGGACTTGTTATTGGATCCGGAACCAGGTAGAGGTAACACCACCACCTCCATTTCTCGCTTCTCGCTTCTCGCTTCTCGCTTCGCTTGGTTAGCTCCCTTGCTAGAACCTTGCCACGTCTCTCATTCACAGCTTATTGTAAACACCACTTTTACCAACTTCGACTTTTATTAACTTACCATTTTTTTTCCACTTAGGACTTTGACTAACTTACTGTGTGCACTGTGCGATGCTGAACCAGTTCAAACAATCATTCCATGACTTTATTAGTGGTTTTGATCGTCAATTAAGGTCGTTAATTTGGTTGTAATATTAATAAGAAGAACAATTGCTCTTTAACTCGTGTTCACGTTCTCGAGTCGTTAGAGCATCCACAGTGGGGGGATGTAAATTCAGGGGTGTAAAGCCACTTTTACATCCCTTTACACCTCCGAGAGGTGTAAATATTTTTTTTCCTCTAATGTGGGGGTGTAAATTTGGGGGTGTAGCCGTGGATCCCAGCCTTTTATGTTGACTTTTCTTTATTTTTCTTCTCTTTTCTCGAGTGAATCCTGCCTGTAAGAGAAGTAACAATATATGTAAATATAAATTTTATTTTACATCTCCATGGGGGTAATGTATATTTACATCTATTTACATCTCCCCATTAGAGACGATTCCAGTGACTCTGGGTGTATATTTAACATACACCCCCCTATCGTAAATGCTCTTATGCATGAAAGAAAAATCAATATTTTAATTTTGTATCAACGGAGGTATGAATGAACACACATATGAACAGTTTCAAGCATTCAAAGTTTTAAACCACCAAGATTTAGATTTGGTAATAATAGAAAAGGATAACCGAATACAGTATCGTCTTCATTCTAACTCTGGTTTGCTTGATGTCAGTCAATAATTCGAGTGAAGTAACATTATTAAGAGTAAATCGGGTTCAACAAATAGTTGCTCTGGCTAGTGGAAAATCAAAGTAAAAGATTCAGCAGCATTTGCTTTACCACGTTAAAATTAAAAAGAGCTACTATCAAAGTTTAATAACCTAGAATAAATTAGCGGCCAATAGCATAGCACCCTACTAGACTACTAGTACTAGCAAGCAATTGAGCTTTGAGCTTTCAACTTTGCCTTTTGCTTTCGTCAATATACATAATGTGCTAAATAAAATAAAAGTGGAGAAACAACAATGCATGTGTATTTCATTATAGACGTAAAAGAAAAAAATTGTCTCCCTTTTACATTTAAAAAAAAGATCACACACTTGATAGACATCATTAAGCCTAGTAAACCTGTAACCATCAACAAGCTCCCACCACCAATATTCTGACTGTATTATTACCTGCAAACAACAAAGACCCAAACCATTTAATAAAGCCTCACATGTTTCCAGTTCAACTCTCTATGTTACCATAAGGTACCAACCAGGAGCCTAAAATATATACTATGAACGAGACGAGAGGCACATGACATGACAAAAAAGGAAAGGAAAAATTACAAACCAGGAAGTTGACCATGACATGCTCAATGTGGTAGCATAGCATCCTCTCAACATTTTCTAAACGATAAGTTCATCTTCAAGATAGTTATATTCAAAAGTAAACTCGGTTTTGATCCTTTGACACCTGTACCATATCAAAACATCACATATAACCATCGTTAAATCATTATGTAATTGGAAAAGAGATATTATATCATCAAAGGAAACAAAAATGTCAAGCATAAGCGTGCCTCCCAAATTAAGTGATTGTTTCACTATTCACATGTGTGTTGTTTGGGACGATGTGTGTGCATATGCGTTGTGCATGCAGATGCCCGCATACATGCCAGGAGGATGAGCACCACTCCCTCATGCAAGCCAAGCCCCAAAGCCACAAAAATGTAAATAGATAAAAGATAATGACTGTCAATCATCAAAGCATCAAAGAGCCAAACTGGGAGAAAATTGAAGCAAATTTTACATCGAAGAGACTCTCCCTACGCTAGATGTAGAGAAAATAACAGCAACCACATGCCTCATAAATGATCTCTCCAATAATAAAATCTTGCTCCTCTTACTCAAATATTTTGAGGCAAAGGGAGGTAGAGTATCTCCACAAGTTGAAATATACATAAGAGCATCCAAATGAAAACTTGCACCTTAGACTCCACATAAGAACAAGTAGTACGAAGAAACACAGAAACTTGAACTTGAAACTTAAGGATCAATAAAATCATACCATCCATGTTGTAGATCATCATTTGCGATATGGAAGTCAAAGTACACATATGTCCCCTGTTCATATTCATCAGTGGCAACTTTTGGCTCCTCGTGTCGTTGAAACCAAGTGTTATATTTCCTGTGGTATCTCCAAGATTGCTTCTTCAACTCTTTGGCCGCCAAATATTGCTGATAAGTGTTCTGCATACAGTAATGCACTTGAGAACAAGTTCATACTTCATAGTGAATGTATCAAAGGACAGCATCGAATGTAAATGAACTTATAAGAAGTACCTGCTGATAGTAAAATGCAAAGAACAGGGTATCAGTGCCGTATGGTTCAAGACCCAAACGTTCCCAGAAGGCAGGATTGTTAACAATAGGTGCTTGTGCTTGGGGGTAGCTAGGAGGAGTTATTGCAGGGTGCCTCTGTAGATGGCAAAAGGAAGGAAGATAGGTATTGAAGAAAAAAATTAAGATTCATGCGCAATAAAAAGGAAATTAAATAGTAAAGATAATTGGGTCCATACTGGAGTGTAGCTCCTTGCACGTTCCGAGTCTTTGGGTTGTGGAAGTTTGTAATAAGCAGCCTCAAGCATCTGCAAATTATACAACTGATCATGCGTTCCCCCAGAATTAGGAGTTGATCCAGATAGGTTATCACCAATTGCACCAAGGTCAGAAACACTTCTTCGGCCAATAACACCAAGACTACTAGAAGGTTGATTGGGCTGTAAAGGTTGCCCAGGAGAGAGATCGATATCTCGTGGTACTTGAGCAGGCTCTGTCGAAGAGCCAGAAACTCCAGCCTACAAAACACAAAGATTTTACAAGTCACATTCACCATCCATTCTTCTCCAAATAAATCAGCGTGTCCATGATGCACACTGCAATCATCTTACAGAAAAAATATGATTTACACAAATCAGGAGCAAAACAATGGCCCGATAAAAGAAAAAAGACACCACCAGAGACTCTGATATAATATATGTTCCCAAATGTATTAAATAAATAATATGGGCCCTAAGATTAGACATATCAAGTAAACAATTATATTTAAACACATTATGAGGATTATATTTGAATACAAGTATTGATATTGATTGACCACAATGAAAAGCATGGAATAGTACGTAGAGAAATGCAGAGAGTTATGGAGAACATAACATCTGTAACTCAACTAAATTAGCCTAAAGACTTGTATAAATATATCGAATTATCATCATTATTATTGGTAATTTATTATATTTAAGGCATTTTGGAATAAATTAAGTTTGACACAACTTTTTATGCCTATCGTTGTATAGATTCTACTTAGGCAGGCAGTACATATAGAGTAGCCACCATGTTCATCTTACCCTGTCTATCCATTGTTTAACAGAATCATATAATAAATTTTGATAACAATTAACTACCTGACCTATGCAAGAATAATGTATAACTAGTAAAAAATTATATAGTCGGCAAGGACTCATAATATAGTAATCAAGAAAACTATTCCACATACCAAAGAATCAATTGCATATGAGGCTTTCAAATCATCCTCATTAATTAGATTCTTTACAAGCCCAGAAACCGGAGTAGAGTCTGCAGTTGAATCATCAGGTGCATTTTGTTGTTGCTGCTGGTCCTCAACTTTTGGATGACCAACATCTGCATCGCATAAAACAGGAGATTATTCAGTTTCGATCATATTGCACCCACGTACACAGGGCTGCTCAATACAGTCCACTATTTGTTAAATCCGAACCCAAGTGTTTGAGTAGTGGGAGTTTGGACAGTAAACTTTCACTCTTTGTTGGTTATGGAATTCTTATTATTTCGGAAGACGTACTTTGCACTTTCTGCATTCAATTCAGAGTTTCAATTCTTGGTGGAAGAAATCAAAGTGTCCTCATGACGAAATAGCGCCAGTAAATAAAATGAAAATATTTTAACAATAGCGTGAACTGAATAAAGATGGAGATTACCAGCTTCTTTTGGTCCACTCGACATCAATGCCTGTTGGTTAGATTGTTGATGGATAGAATTTAGCTGCTGCTGTAAGGTGGTAGGTGCAACAGTACCAAGACCTGGGGCTTGTACCCCTAGTCCAAGGCCAGCTTGAGAAGATACAGATGAGTTCGGAGAATTAAACTGCACATATGATCAAATCTCATGTAAAACAATTATTTTGCAACTATTGTTTTTGTTTTTTGCTTTTGATACCCAGAAATCCACCAATCCGCTTAGCGGACATAGCTTTTAAACTGGGGCCGCCCCTACAATCTTTGGAAGGCAGGAAACACTAACAAATAGCTAGACAGGCACCTTTTGGGGTTTCAAACCTCAGTCCACATGGGAGCAAACCATGGGCCTAAAACTAACCCCCAGGTTGGTCTTTTGCACCAAATAAACATATCTTATTCAGTAATAGAAAATAGATGTTGCTAATTGGATCAGCAAACAAAGTGCGACCAAAGGGATGTTTCTGGAAATAAAAAAACATAAACCTGTTTCCATGAAAGTATGATATAAATTAAGATCAATAAAATACAGTAATTGCTCTTTTTCAAATATTGAATTTGTCCACAAGAGGTTCGCGGAATCAGAAGAAAACAGAAGCTAAAAGTGAAATCTGCCAAAAAAATAAAAAAATACCTGTTGTAAGAGTGGATTTTGCTGCTGTCCAGAAAATTGCTTATGATTTCCACCAGCAAGAGGAGGCATGCCGAGAATGGTACTGTGACCTTGCTGCACTTGTTGGAGCCGCTGCAAAAATTTCTCCCTCTGATCAGGTGCTATTTCAGTTCTTCCACGAAACAACCCCTGATAATTGGTAAGTTCAATTAAAATAGCACCACACGGATCTGGTCAACAAAATTTCTTTCCTATGATTCAGTCAAATAAAGAAGATATATAATGGCAAAGCAGCAATACACAAACATATATTGAATTCTACAAATGGTAGACATGCAAGGAGCTAATTAATCTAGCATTAGACATTGCATCCATATGAGCATAAAAGCGGCAGAGAGAGAGGGGAAAAGCTTATTAGTGGAAAATAACATACCGCTTCGTTCTGGTTTTGGAAGGAACTTCCAGGCCTCCATTGCATGCTAGAGACCATAGAAGGAGAAAATGCTCTGCCAGGAATAGCAGCAGCCTCACCAGCATTACCAGAATCAACTGGAATACTTCCATCACTAGCCTTGGCAGCTTGAGGCAAGATCAATCTGTTACTTAGAGGGGAAACAAGAGGCTGCGCTACGCTACTACTCCCAATTCTCTCATCAGCTCCCAATATATTTCTCTTTGTCACATCAGAAACCGAAGGAGCTGCACTAAGGGTACTATTACTAGGAGCTACATTGCTAGAACTAAGAGGGATACTAGATGGAATCTGTGCAGAGAGGCCACCTCTACCAATGCCCCTCACAAGCCCAGCATCAGAAAGAGATGGCGATGGTCTACGGCCTGGGAAGCTTGCTAATTCTTCTTCCTTCACAGAAGCGGACAGACTTACAGGAGATGAAGAATTAGAAGCTCCTGCATTCTCTGTGACACCACGAACAGCAATTGAACCTGGAACGGCTGAAACACTTGGCGCACCAGGCAGATTGTGAGATGAAACACTCACAGAGAGAGGACTTGCATGACCCCCAACTGGTGTTGATGCAGGAGAAGAAGCAAGTGCACTACTTTTAGGAGGTGGAGTCCTAGGAATATTATCAACATTACTGTCCTGGGAAACTGTATCTTCAACTGGCTCTTGTACAGAAGTACTCTGCTGAGTAGTGGAAGTAGCTGCGGCCTTGGAAAAAAAAAAAAATTAACCCTTAGTACAGCAGCATCAATTGAGATAAAACATCTTACAGAAAGAAAGCAGAGGTCATCAACATATCCACAAGTTCTAAAAGATTCTACTGAGGAAACCAGAAGGCAAAGAGACTAGGTTTTAGGGTTCAATTTAAACTTCCTACAAACCAAAGATAACTTAAATTGATTACCAAATTTGATATAAAATCTACTAAAAACGAATGAAAATAAATAAATTAACAATTAGATAAATCTTTCATGTTTAGTGTTCTATATCAGCAAGCAAAATGACACTTTATATTAGAAGTGAACCTAATTCCATTAACGATCACCTTAAGTACATGCTAGTCAATCAACTGCACAGTCATTTTTATAGGCAAACACAAGTCCATCTTTGATCAACAACAGATGACCGTGCTCCACCAACTATTGACCCCATCCTCTGAGACAAGGATGACACCATGTGATAAAGGTAGCAAAATGTCTACCACAAACACATCTCAACAGCATTCTGCACCATTACACAACTTAAGGATGCAATTTTTTTTTAAATACAAAATTAAATATGTGAATTTCAGCTTCTTCAACAGAACCCATACAGCTTCAACTCCTCAACACCCTACTCATTACAATAACATTGACTCAAGATTCTGAGGACGTACAGGCATTGGAGATGCGGATACTGCCAAAGAAGTCTTCAAGCCAAGCACTGGTGCACCCTGCCCCCCAAAAAAAGGAAAAATTAAACTGGGTTTTTACGTGCTCATTAATCCTTCGATCTTAGTATATTAAGAAATCAATGACACCTGATGCCAGGAAAAAGATCATGCAATCCAGATCACAAAAGCAACAAAATTCATAAGCAAACAATTGATTTGTACAGTTAAAGAAACAACTGGGAATAGGCTTAAATTAGTCAACCACAAGTCGCAACTAAGAACTCAGTTAACAGAGGATGAGTCAACTTGGCATCTGAACTTAACTACTAATGAGAACCTCTATTAGCGTGGAATATAGAAGCCATCTAGTCTCCAGTTTTCTTACACGTCAGGAAAACTTGTATAAAATGAATGACAACACTGAAGTGTAGAAACTATGGTTATCTGAGTGGAGTGCAAGATCCAAAATTAACTTTCCACAAACCACCAAACAGAAATCTCTGCTGGCATTGCAGAGTTTTGCAATCAATTTCGAGTAATTTGACTCTTCTCTATACTTCATAAAACAACATGAGCAAACTCTTATATATGATGCCCATAAAAAAAGGCAGTTGGTCAACAATTTCCTGTTTCCACATATCCATTTCAACTGACAAGAGACCTTTCTGAAAAAACTTATAATAAAAAAAACTACAAACTCCAACTGAACATAAGAACCTTAAATAAAAACTGCATAAAGAAAAATTACCTTGACAAGACCAGGAGGGACGATAGTAACCAGATCTTCAAGCGACTCCACTTTGTCCAATGGTAAGGTGTTGTAAAGCTCATCAACTTCACTAAATTCATCAAAATCCTCCTAAAAATAACATTTTAAAAAAAGTCTGATATAGGTAATGTGAAGTACATACATAAGCATGGCGGAGAATGCCATATAAGAATTTTTTTAAGAGATGCTGAAGAAACAAAGGTAAAATGTAAATCACCACAAACCTGATTGCGTTCAACATAGTCTTCCAAGAAGTCTTTGACATCATTGACCTGCTCAGGACTCAGTTCATCATTATCCAATAGCCTCAGGATCAGTTCTAACTTCATTATGTGAGCCTTATGCCGAGTAATAGATGTCTCTAGATGGGTCTGCCAGAACAAAGAAACAATGTCAAAGTATGCTGAAAACCCCAACATTTTCTATTGGTGTGCTTTTCTTTCTCCTACCAGTCTGGGTGGTCTGCCCTTCCCTTTCCTGAAAGATAGGCCTTCAATCTCAGCTTCAAAGCTGTCAATCTGAGATTCCAACTCCCCAACCTTCTCAACACAATTGAACACAAAAGTATTAACTGAATGATAATTTACAATTTCAACTTTTAAATTTGACCGCATAAAATGTGATTGCAAGACCATTATTTGCAAGTTATAATGAAACAACATACAATTGGGAGTTAAACAATAATTGAACCAAAATAGAACAACATTACAATAAGCTCAATTAGTGGCACCAGGCACCAATTTCAACTATCAGCCTATTAAAGAACTCTACTTTTAAAACACCACAACACATGGAAGAAACACAACCATTCAACAGTATTACCACATAATTAAACATATAACAGACACAAGCCAAACATGAAGCAGGGATGATTAAACCAAAAATGCAGCAGACACGTCTTAAAACATATTGCTTTCTCTACTCATGCGCTTTCTAAGGTACATAAATCGGTAAAAATAGACCTTAAGCAAAAGTGTTTCACATACCACATTGTTTATCCAATCCCTTGTCTCAGACTTGGCCTTCTCCCTCGGATCCTATCATTAAGAAGAATGACAATTAGATAACAACTACTAAATAAATTCTCATAAGGATAAAAGGGCTACACTGTATAAGCTATAACAAGTACAATAATGATGATGATGATGATTATTATTATTATGACTACTATTATTAATATTCCTCTCATCATTATATCCATTATGATTATTATTAGTATTACACTAAAACTACAAGAAATCAGAGTATGCACCGCTCATTATAAACAAGAAGCATGAAGAATAACTAAAATTACATTCCAGAAAACAAGATCAACAAATGCAATGAGGAAATAAGCATTGCCACAACGACATGATCAACCCAAAAAAAAAAAGGAATCGATTAAAAATGAGGTGGGAAGAGAAGGAAATGCAAAGGAGTGGCAATTACGGTTTTAGGTTGTTGGCCCAAGCCTTCTTTAGAAAATGCTTTTGTTTTGGTCTCCTTTTCACAAATCTTAAACCTTTCCATTTCACGCTCGATAAGCTTGCGAGCATCCACCAGAGCCTGCTCATAAGAGGCACTGACCTACGTCAACATGTATCAAAATGAATTAATTGTCATGTCCAAAATGATCAAGTACAAGGTAGAAAAGAATTCATAATTGCATATTGAACATATTTCACACAACTAGAAAGAGAAAGACCTTCTTATCCTTGATTTCACTGGATTGAATCCAAGTCTTGATTTGGTCCCTGTACCTCTGGAGCTTCTTAATCTCCTTCTTTAGGTCCGCCTCAAACTTTTCCTTCTGGTTCGCATTGTCCGTATCATAAACCTAATCACATTGCACAGAACCCATTAGTCATTTATCAGCTCTGGTTTGCGTTGTCTAAGCAAAAAAACGAGGCACAAACCTTGTTCCATATGCTATCGAAGACATCCACGCCTTCTTGGACCTTCTTGAGAACGCGGTCGATCTCGCCCTGAAGTTTTCGACTCGCCCCCATCCTTTAATTCCCCAATCGAATCGAATCGAAACGAATCGAAAAAATTTAATTGCAATACCGTAGGGTTAGGGTTTTGATTGCTTGCGTGCTCGCTGCGCTCAAACAAGAACAGCAGGATCAATCTATCTATTTTATTTCTTTTCTTTTTCTTCGGTCACAAAGCGTATCGAGTCATTTTTACTTTTTTATGTTGTTGGATTGAGTCATTTTCACTTGCGGCGTAAAGTTAAACCGTATTTTCCAACCAAAAGAACCGTATTTAAAAAATTAAAAAAAATAAAAACTGTACTTATTTATTTATGCCATTTTTGTTTGGGCCTGAGCCTGACTTGTTCAGGGACGGCTCTTTGCCTCATCTGAATCGGGCCTCTAATTTTGGGCTGGGCAACCAAGGAAAACCGGGGGGAAAACGACACCGTATAAGTAATGGAATGCTCACTCTCACCACAGTCGGTAATTTCGGACTGACGGATTGCTGAAACTGACGGTAGCTCCTCCAGCAGATAAGAGGCTATTAGAGATAGAGAGACAGAGAGAGAGAGAGAGAGAAGATGGGAGGGTGTTTTCCGGCGCCGGCGGTTATCTCCGGTGCAGCGAGCTCGACAATGACTCAAATTGTTTTAGGGAGCAGAAGAAAGAAAGATCCTTTTGAATTCTCAGTCTGCTCCTCAACCTCAACTTGCTTTGCCTTGTTAATCCATAAGGAACATAACCAGCAAAGCCAAATTCAAAGACAAAGACAAAGACGAAGAGAATGCGTTTGGTTTTCAGAAAGAAGCAAATGGAAAGGTGGACGTAGTGTGGGAGTTGCTTTACAAGTACAACAGCAACAATGCACGTACGAAAGCAGAGAGGACAAGGAGTGGGTGGTCGTCAATTTTTACCATTTTGTGTTCATCAAAGACGCAGAGGCAGAGGTGGCCAAGCATCTCTCTTTCTTAGAGGGTCGTGACATACGTGGGCGGATTTATGTGAATCAACAAGGGATAAATGCACAGGTATGTATTTTGGTCTTGGTATAAATAAACTATAATGATATTGCTTTGGTTTCCTTTTGTAATCAATCGTTTGTATGAATTCTTATGTGCAGTACAGTGGACCGTCAAGAGATGCGCTTGCATATGTTGAATGGTTAAGAGGGGATGAGAGATTTTCCGACATTCTTGTGCAGATTTCTGCAGCACTGGATGGGCATGCCTTTCCAAAACTCAAGTTACGCTATAAGCCTTCACTGGTTCAGGCAAGCTCCAATCGCTTTCTCTTCTTCTTCTTCTTCTTTTTCTTCTACACCTTGTGCTTTTAAATCCTTTCCATTCGCTTTTAAACTTTTTCTTTTTTTCCTTCTTGACTTTTGAATTAATTACAATTTATGTGAGTGAGCTAATGTCTACATCTATTTTCTTTTCACCCCCACGTTCAGTTAGAAGGAGGTATTTCGCATCTTCCTTTGCTGGACCCTTCAATGCGAGCAACACCTCTTACGCCATCCGAATGGCGGAAAAGATTGGAAGCAGCCAATACAACTAGTGAAGCATCAAATAAGGATCTTAAAACGAACCAAATTTTATTGGATGTGAGAAACGGTATTTACTTCCCAGCCTTTTCAATTAAATGATTTTTCCTCATATGCTTTAATCTGGAAATTCTTTTCGATTTTGTATTCATGATGGATGGAACAATGCTGTGAATCATATACATTTATGCTTGACTGTACATTTGAATGGCCTTGATAGCTAACTTTGTTTAACATTGGTAGTTTATATAGCACTTCTTATGTTGTTTGACATGTTGCCCTTGTTCATGTTTCTGATGTATGTTTAACTGTACGTGCAATTCCTGTTATTTCTGTAGCCTCTATATAATTTACAGCAATCATGTTCATAATTTCAGCCATAGGAAGTGTGAAGATTTTGTCGCTGTTTGTTATCAGGTTATGAGTGGGATATTGGTCATTTTAATGGGGCTCGACGACCCGATGTGGACTGCTTTAGGAGCACTTCTTTTGGGTTATCCCAGCCAGAGGTTTGGCCTTATACACTATATTACCAATTGGTGTATTTGGAGCTGTAACTTTTGCTATGTGACTTTTAGTTCAATAACATGCTACATGCGGAGACATTCTGTTTGTAGCCAAATTGTGATGGCTGGAGTAGTGTTGTTTTAGCCAAAAAACTGTGTAGAAGCATAATTAATAGAGAAAGATCAAGGACTTATTGCTGGCTGAATTGGCAGCCAAAAGGTGTAAATGGTTTGATATAAAGTTCCGATGCGCCTCCATCTTAGTCTTAGTATGTCTTTCTCCCATCATTTGATGAAGGTCTTTTCCTTGTTATGGGGATTTTAAGATCAGGCAGAATTATAGGTATAAAATTTGTAGCCAAGCAACCCATTTTTGTAGCCGTCTTGTCGTTTTCTTACTTCCTCTGCTGTACATAAGTATGTCAGCATGAATGTTGCAGCCTCTACTTTTTTATATTTATTTATCAGTCCACAGGAATACGAACATTTAGGCATTATTATGTTATGAAAGACACAAGAAACTTCAATTTCTGGTGATGGATGTGAACATACTACTTTCTGTCTCTGTTTCAGGTCATTGCTGCAGATCCGTTAGAAAATGTTGATAAAGAAAAAACAGATATATTGATGTATTGCACTGGAGGTATCCGCTGTGATGTATATTCTACAATTTTAAGGTAACACAGCATTTTTTCTACAACCTGTTTTCCTTTACGCAGACCAACCAGGTTAAATTGTACTTGTTTCCGATGCACAATTGAAAAAGTTGTGTGTGTGTGTGTTTTCATTTCTTACTGTCAGTGAATATCACCTGCATTACAACAGCTAGTGAATAACATTCAAATCTTTGTATTAGCGTGATCAATTCAAAGGCCTGCGTATTGGTCTAGTCATGGTCGCTACTTTTCCCATCTGGTACCTTTCCGAATCAAGCACTCACCACAGATTTGCTTTGTTAAAGAGTCACCCATTCAACTGCACTGCACTGCATGATTAATGAAAAAAGTTGTGAGGGAAGGATAATGTTGCAATGTTGGAAGTAGCTCTTTTTAAATTTTCTTATTTTGGCCATTTATAGGTCTAATTTAATTTCATGTGGCAGACAACAGGGCTTTCAAAACTTATACACCTTAAAGGGTGGTGTTTCTCATTATCTGGAGAATGAAGGTCCTGCCCAATGGGTTGGGAATTTGTTTGTATTTGACTCTCGTCTCTCTCTCCCACCGCCTGCCTACAAGCCTGAAGCCATAGCTAAACCAAACAGGCATGAAGTTTCCGAGAACAATACATTTGCTCAATGCTATATATGCGGTTTACAAGTCTCTGAGTTAAGACATAGAAACTGTGCAAATCTTGACTGCAACCTGCTCTATCTGTAAGTTCCTTTTGCCAGCTATTCTTTCTCCCAAAATTTGGAAAGCCAATTTCTGTCCAGAGAAGCCGTTTGGGCTTGGGTGTTGGAGTCTGTCTGTCTACTACTACTAGTTGAAGACTGAATGCTCACTTACATAAGCACCTTTCTGTTTCAGATGCTGTATGAACTGTGTGAAGGATTTAAGAGGATGCTGCCGTTTGGAGTGCACAGGTGCTCCTCGACTTAGACCTGTTCTTCCTGGGTTCCAGAGATATAAAAAGTGGCACATATATCGAGATACAATCTCACAAAGCAAGTTGATAGCTTGATCAGACTCTCAAATCCCTTGAGGCGGAAACTACATATTCATCATCATCACTTATCCAAATCAGTGCATCTTGTTTGTGCTTCCCTTTGACTTGTTGCAAATTGCAATGCAAGGTGGAGATGTTCCTTGAATTTCCCTTCTATTTTCTTTTCTAGGCTAGCAAATTGCAATATTCAGCTTGCAGCCTTCTCTCTCAATCTCTGCAATCTACATCAGCCTATTATAGGAAAAGACAGATGCCAAACGAAACGAGACCAGGACCTGAATCATCTAGGCAGAAGAATAATTCAGAGCTCCTGGTGCTTTGCTTGTATTGTATACCATTTTTGTTCTTTTTTATGGAATTATGTTCCCTAAATCTTGAAGGGAACTGGCATATTCAAATACTGTAATGTCAACAGTAAGTGTGACATTATCTCATAGCTGAGACAAAAAATTTATGTCCAGGTACCAACGATGTGCAGGCTCGGTGTTAATGCCCAACTGTTTTCATGCCAGGACTTGCATACATTCTGAGATATTTTTCTTTGGCTCCTTTGTCAATTGTATTTTTAAAAGTTGAATATAGTAATATTAAGAGTAGGTACATACAATGCCTACTCTCTTGTCTCCACAGCGATTTTCATTTTATAAACAATGAGAAAAAACTAAAACAAATCTCCATGGAGAACGATCGATTCTGAATTCATATGCTTTGGATCATCAACCAACTAAACGAATGGCTGCGGACTTTGCATTCATGCGTAGACTAGATCAAGAGCCAAAATTTAACAGCTTGTGACTACGTGGCAGTGCGAGTACAATTATAAATGGATCCATTCATGCCTAAATAATATGACAAGGTAAGGTAAAAACAAACAAGAAGATTCAGAGCAACAACAAAATAGGCAACCACAAGATGCAGCGACGCCCCGCTAATAGAACATATTCAAGGGTACGGTAAGCATGGAGCAATCCTTGAATTAAAAGTACAGAACTGAGTACGTTTGGTCAATTATGCAATGGCAGTCTCTAAATAAGAATTCCTGCAAACTCAGCAACTCCACCATGCCGTTCCTGCCATCAATTAAATCAAAAACATGTTAGGAGACAAATGAGCAGCTCACTGTACTCATGCACGAGCACATACTTCTGGAAGGCAACAAAGAGGGTATGAGACAATTTAGTAACTTGCAACAAAAACAATAAGGAACAAGATGCAACATGATATTGATGTAGGAACATGTCAGGTAAGGTAACATTAAGATCTTTTCAACAACCCTACCAAAACAAGTTCTAACTTTTAACTAGGTTCAGCTGATACTAGATGCTGCAAATTTCTACGAACTTGTACAAATTAGAAAAAAGTTGTAGTGGGAATGGGTGTAAGGCAGGATGAGGTGCATGATTGATAGTGATAATAGCCCTCATTACAAATTAAGGGTCAGTTGGTGAGACCTCTAAGCAGAAGATAGGCGGCAGAGCACATGAGCAAATATTATACGCCATGCATATCATGATTATTCTATTGGTACAAAAAAAGATAGAAGCATGTAACAATTCAGGAACATTAAAGAGAAAAATGGTTATTTCAAGTGACCAACTTACATAGGTGAGAAGGAAATGTGGATCATTTGTTATGGTAATAAACAATAAGCCGTAGTATACAAAGGGGACAGAGTTCCAAACAAAACAAACATTGATCATTCAATTCAAATTCAAAGAAACCAGTAGCAGCTTAAAATAAATGACAATAAAAAGAAACAAATTTCTAACACACAATGAAGCATAATTTCAATAAAACATTAAGAAATACAGAAAGCACATCCCTACCCTAATAATAAATAATTATAAATACAAAGAATCGAACGAGTAAAAGAAGAAGAAGGGGACGGACCTGGGAATTGGGGAAGAAGAAGAAGAATTGGAAACCGATATGTGTGAAATTGATATCTATTTACAGTAGCGGTCGGCTTTCTTCTTGACACGGTCGTCAAGAGCGTCCTCGATGGACTTGTGTGCGACAGATTTGGGATCGTAACCGAACTTCTTGGCCTCGACGGGGAAGAGTTGATCGTACTTCATGCGCTTCGCCGCGTCAATGGTGTAAGCCTCCGGTCCTCCGGCTGCTGCTTCTGCGCCTGCGTCCTCAGGCACCACATCAAGGTCGGTGGGCCCAGTAGAGTTAGGGCCATCGTCGTTAGGATTAAGCTGCTGCTTCTTCTTTTTCTTCTTGTTCTTCTTCTTGTCGATGGCTTTGCTGCGAGTGGCCACACTTCCATCTTTGAAGGTCAGCCTGCCTGCTTTCACTCTCTCGAACGGATCTGACATCCCTTCTTTTGTAATCTTTGATTTGCCCTCTTCTTCTTCTGAGTTATTCACGAGTCACTATCCTCCCTCACTCCCTGTTTTCAATTTTCCTTTTCCTCTTTCTCTCTCAAGTTTCTTGGCTGGTCCTGGTTTGATGCCCAAATCCCTAAATCCCAAATCCCTTCAAGTCAAGGGTTTTACCACGTGCATGTCACATGCTGATTATTTAAGGCCCAAACAAATACAACCCAGTGGAATAGACCAACCCAACATGAACATGGACTAATTCTTTTCGTTTAACTTAGGGAAAAATGTGCGGATAGATGGATGGACCTGGACCTAATTTCTTTTCAATTCATTTTAGATATATATGTACATTAATACGATATTGCCTAATGGTTGCCCAAATATTTATTCTCCCGAGTCACGTGGCTTTCAAAACTATATTCCGCGGTATGTATATATATATCAATGGGTAATGTTAGGCTTATTATATTTATATATCGCATTATTATTGTGTATCATTTTTCTAATAGAGGCAATAGGGATAGAGCTCACCAATACAATAGAATCAACCTCTATTATAGAGAAGTTGTACACAATTTGATATATAAATGCGGTGTGTCTAGTATTTTCTTATATCTATAACTAAAAAAAGAACGAGTCATTTCAAACGTAGGATTATATTTCCTTTGTTCATGTACGTGTGGTGTGGATATCCGTCTTCATGCATGCTCATATTGTGATTTAAAATACTAATATTGTCTTCCTTAAAATAAAAAAAAAACTAATATTGTCTAAAACAACTGGAATAAATCCTTATGTATTAGTTTGTTTTCGTTGTTTTCCGCCAAACAAAATAAAACAAACATACAACCAAAAAAGTTGTAAAATGACGTGATTGATTGATGAGCAAGGTGCCATTTCCACAGGTGGCATGGATGGGAGAGGGACTTGACAAAGCAATCCTTTTCTTCAACCTGAAATATGACAATATGTCAATATCAATTACAAAACGCAAGTTGATCCAATTGGTTACCAAGGAATATCAAATTAATGTTTTTGTTGGAACGTTATAAATAATGAAACATTGTAAAAGTGTTTTCGGAGGCATCACATGATTCTTTCTTGTATACAAGTTAGATGTATTCGAGGCAATTCAGTTATAAACAAAATACATATATATATTTATACACAAGACTTACCTGTAAATTATATGTTACAAAGCTCTACACATCGTAAGAATTTCGTCAATATTCCCTTCTCTTGTCACGAGTGCTTTCCAAGGCGTTGGAAGGAAGTACTTGGAAATCGAATAAAAAGTCAAACAGTAAAAGGGATCAAACCGTCTAGTTCTAGATTCTACAACAAAGTGCCAAAAAGAAAATAAAAAGAAACCAACCGCATGGTTCTATTCTAACTTCTAGTTCTAGAAGAAAATGCTTTAAAAATGAATTATTTTGCTTTCAATTTCATCACATGGCGTGGGGCCCGTGAGATCGTGGGGCCCCCACCCACGACATGAGGACCGACTCAAATGTAAAAGTCTCAAAAAGATAAGAAAAATAATTAATTAGGAATACCTGCAATTTTGTGGAACGGTCCATGAAGTCTGTGCCGTGGCGGCGGCGTTGGGAGGCAATGCCATGAACTTTCTCCAAACTTGAAGCAAAATTCTAAGATCATTGACTTTGTTATCGAGACCAACACAGCAATTCGCATGCATGGTACAAACTTTGTTAAAATCCTTACTGGGCTGACAGAAGCCACCGAAGTATTGGGTATCCAAGAACCTCATTTTCAATCCAATTTGGGAAATCGAGCGATCGGATTTGATCTTGTTTAGGACGTCCTGGTCATGCATCTTTGGATACGCCTTTCTGGAGAAGTACCAAAACTTATAGAACCAAATTGTGCGCTCATTGGACTTGACATAGGTAAATCCTCCGTTGGGAAAATTATTTATGCTGTAAGAATCACCCACGAAGAAATCACATGCGATTTGAAAATCCGCATCCGGATAGAATTGTGGGAAGGGATTCCGGAGCCACATGATATCAGTGTCCTGTGCATTGGATGATTGCGAAAGTAAGTGTCACGTATTTCACTCAACTTGAATCAGAAAAACACAAAATGGGGAGGGGACAGAGCTAGCATTCCTCAAAGGATATTAGAAGAAAAAAAAGGTTCTCACCGTAAAGACAAAGTTGTAGCCTTTGTCGAGAATTTTGGACATAAATTTGATCCGTCTCCACATCATTTGCAAGTAGTCGGAAGACATGAAAGATGCCTCGCTGGTGAAGTTGGCACCTTCAGTGTAGAGCTCGTAACAGTGAGGGTGTAAGGCTAAGCAAAGAGCATATGCTTTCTTGTCCAAGCAGATCACAACCAGATGGTTGAGCAGCCATTTTGTGTTGCTTCCGATGTGAAAGCTCTCCAGAAACAGATCAAATATGGAATTGGGTTCAGCCCAAGCATCGTTTAATGTAGTTACCAGAATGGTTCTGTCCTTCATGGATGCATTTTTCAGAACCGCATCCAATAGATGGTCGTTGCCCTGCAATTGCAATTTGCATCACCAAGTCAAGATCAAACCAGCAATGGCAAAGGATTGGATTTAATCATTTAACCCACCAACCACCTTGAAGAGTTGGTAGTGGAAGGAATTGCATAAGATAAGATGGGCAGGCCCCATGCCCAAGGGAGTAAAGGCCGCCCAGTGGACAGCCGGGCATACATGTGTAAAAGCATTATGTCTTTTTGAGTGAAATTTATTGGTTGAAGTTGAATTGAAAAAGCTAGCATCCACACACCAAAAAAGACAGAGGAAACAAACAACGATATAATCATATTTACTAAGAAGAGAGAACAGAAAAGAAAAGAATCCAAATGAAGCCCGCATTGATTGAATAAGAAAGGTGGGATGGCATGGAAATCCATGGATGGATCCAATGAAGATATTAGAATTTACAAAGGCTGGTTTAGTTTGGAATGAAATTACAGCAGCTTTGACCGGAAAAAGAATCCACCAGTGTGCGACTAGTATTTGATTGTCATGCTTGTGTGTATAATAATAATATTATGAATCTTCATCGTCACACAACGCAAGAAGTAAAAGTAAAAGTAAAAGTAGAGCAGAGCAGAGCATGCCGGTGTTGGGATTGGGATTATGACTCCCCCAGAAGAAAAATAAAAAAAGAATTGGGATCAAGACATGATCCAGAGGAGTTTGAATATTCGAATTTGATTGATGGCAGAAAAGAAGTTGACTTGCCTGAGAAGATGTGGTTCCGGTGTAGTCATACAAGGATATGGGGAGAAATCTGGAAGGAAAGACAGAATTGTAGAAAATAAAGCAAGCCACAGTCATCCCCACAAACAGCAGTGTCATCCGCACAATATTCTTCTTCTTCTTCGTCACCAATCCACTCCCACTCCCAATCCCGCCGCTGGATATTATTGCTTTCGTATTCTGATCAATACTACTAGTTGTATTATTGATAATAGTATTGGCCTTGCCGTTGCCGTCAACTTCAGGGTCATGGAAGACTCCTCCTCCTCCTTCGCCGCCGACCGGTGACTTATTCATTCTTACTTACTTGTGGTCGATGTCTCGTCTAGGATTATGATTTATGAACTGGAATCTGGATTGGCTAGCCTTCCTTCCTCTTTGTTTTTGCTAATTATGCATCCTTTATACGTTCAAGCCAACTACTCGTTGCCTGGCTAGAATCGCTAGCCTTCTCTGCCGGGCTGTCCGCTTTGTGTTTTTCCAAAGTCTCTCATAATATTACTTCATTTTTTTAAACCTAAAAACCTCTCTCATAAAATAAAATAAAATAAATCTACATATAAAATACCCCCGACACCCCTATTTTTTATTATATATAAATGGAAAAACGAACCAAGCAACCGAAGAGGGAGGGTACTATCTACTAGGTAAGGTAACTACTAACTAGGGTAGTAAAATTTAGACCATCATAATAATCTAATCCCTTAAAACGTGGCACATCATCAAGTATTTTTTTCCTTTTCTAAACAGACGTTAAATTTTATTTGTGAGTTTATGCATGACGAAAAAAAGAAAATATCTATTTTTTACTTGGTTGGGTTTGAAGATTAATACAACCGCGTTTTTCCATCCATATAGGGAGAGGCCATCAATCAAGCAAGAAGAAAGACAAAAATGATCATAACACGAAAAAGAGAAAGCGAAAAGCTCTAAGTGGACCAGACGCCAATGCAGAAGCAAAAAAAAATTCCGAACTAACAGAAATAGTTAACATCTGTTTAGAGAAGAAGAAAAAAATTGATGGTGTGTCATATTCAAAAGGATTAGATTATTATAATAGTCTAAATTTAATGAAATACGAGTGAATGCTTAATCGCTAAATACAGAGACTCGAAATCCTATATATAATTATAATATTTTAACTTGAATTGAAATATAAAGATAACCACTTAATCATTGCACATAGCGGACAGACAAAACAAGGCAGCAGGGGGCCTCCCGCCCTTTCTAACTAGTGACTAGGAATTGATACATGTTATGTCCTCTTCTGTTGTGTCCGCTAAATGTAAAATCTTTCACACACCAATCAAAAAGCTTTATTCAACATTTAAAAAAAAAAATGAATTTGGAGTTGTAAAAGTCTCTAGAGGAACGAATTTTCCTGAATTGAGTTTGAGAGAGTTTTGGTCGAGTCAACTGATGGCTACCTCTGTTATATTATATTATATTATTACTCTTGTTTGTTTTTCTAAAAGACTTGTTATTAGACACGATTCAGAAGAGAAGAGAGAAGATGTTGTTGACAATTTACAAAGAGATATTTCGACGGAGGGAGAGGACTTTTCAAACTGTTTTCTTTTGTGCCAATGAAATTCATCTACGAGAACTACGACTCACTCACTCACTCACCGACTAACTCTGCCTCTATCTATGATGACGACGAGGATGAGGATGACGAAGGAGGCAGGAAGGCAGGAAGGCAAAAGTCTAGGTTTAGGGAATTTGCGTATTTGATTTTGATTTTGATCTGAATATGCAAAGTCTAGGTTGAGCAATTAATGAATCAATCATTGTATTGTATAATTTGTATTTGCCAAATATAATCCAGTCGAGTGTATTATTATAATTCAAAGATTCCCAAATATATTCCATCCATCCATGAATCCATCCACAAGCTTATGTTGTCTTATCTCGTGGAGTCGTGGGTGGCTCTCATTCATTTCCTGCATTATTACGATACAAAAGGGACCTTCTGTTTTTGAGTGAAGAAACGGGGCTAACGTCCAACAAAGAAATTTGAGCTACATATTTGATACCAAAGAGATTATTAACTAATTAATCACATACATCAATTAAACTTGTCGCCAGACGAAAATTAATAATAATACGGTCTCATAAATTCAAGCTGTATTCCCAAATCAAATTCCTTTTTTTTTTTCCTCTAACAAATCATCCCATATCTCCAAAGATAATTTGTCCAAATTTATTAAGAAATATCTTTGTAAATATTTGTAATATCTTTACTTGCCCAAATTAGTGAGGGTCAAATCCCACTAATATTGAATCAAGCATTCAAAGCCTTAATAGTAAGATTGATAGAAGGCTATACATGTATGTATGTATTGTACTATTTGATGTTTGGAACACGACAAAACATTCAACCATTTACTTTCTTGAGATTGTATGGCCGGTTGACTAGGTCCGATTAAAACCAAATCAAACAAAAAACCCCAAATTGAACCAAAATCAAACAAATCCCAAAGAAAAACCACCTTCAAACACCAATTGGACATGGTGTTTGAAGGTGGTATCAGAGCTCCATCATGGTACTTGACCCTTTCTACATCCTAGCCACCTTCAATAACCATGACCAATCAAACACCACCTTTAAACACCATGTCATATCAAACACCATGTCATATCAAACACCAATAACCATGATTCATGGCTGCCAGTGCCAGATACGGTGAGCTGTGATTATGTCTTTCTTTCCCTTCCCTCTGTATTCTTGTCCAGTTGATTGATTGATTGATTGATTGATACAGTGTGACAATTAATGATATGTTTATTGAATTTATTGGAAATTGGAGAATTTACATGACCATTCATTCTTTGTTTTGTTTGTGAGTTGATCATCTTACATCAATACACACAACAAAACGAGCTCCATTAGTTGTAGTTGTACATATTCCTGATCTTGTAGTAAACAAGGATGAGAAAACCAATGATCACGCAACAGCAATTCAAGATGCAGCGAGCCGTGGGGCTTCGAAGTTCGCCCAGCTGCTGCTGTTTCTGCTTCTCCTCCAAACCTTCATCCCTCTCCCTGCCATTAAAATATCTATTCTCACTTCAAGACTTGAAGTAAGTAAAGCAAAACTAACCAAAATTCTCAATGTCATATTATTAAACAGGAAATCAAAGTAGCATAACACAATATTATGCATGCATGCAGTGTAATTAAGCTACTAATCTAAATAATGATGAAACCTTGGTGTTGAAGTCATCAGCTGAGGGATTGGCGAGGTTGGTGGTGCAATTACTGGGGTTGCTTGGCCAGCTGCAGTTATCGCCTTGGCCGTTGGTTGTTCGAAACCATCACTTGGGACACCTACATTCCTTGCCTGCAGCACGAAAAACGCAACTTTTTACTGCCTCATACTATTACGCATAGTAAGTATATGTATAATGTATTATGTATGTATGCATAAATATAGTATACTGCAAAGTCCAAATCCAAGCAGAGTTAGAGTAGTGGACTTACCAAATGCCTAAAGAGGAGACTGTAAAACATATGAATGTATGTTTGATTGGCAAGCTTTTGCTCCTTTCTCAACTGCCTCCAGAATCCATAAGTGGATCCCATGTTCAACACTTTGTTTGCATATATCTTCCATGTATAGCTGCAACCAAAAACAAAAATATATAACATTCATTCATAAAACTTTACGCATTATTCTAAGTATAGTATAACTAAGTAACTAATTACCATTCGTATATACGCTGCAAACCGGCTGCTGACATCTTGTTCCAATATTCCCCATCCGTCTTGCATTTCTCAAAAAAGTCAGCAATTTTGTTGCTGGATTCATCACCATTGGTTGGATCAATGTGGAAGCCTGATAACCCATCAACAATAATTTCTGCAGGGCCTCCTTGGTTGGTTGCAAATGTGGGTAAGCCACAGTTCATGGCCTCAATCACTGTTAGACCAAAAGCTTCATACAGTGCTGGCTGCACAAATGCTCCCCTTGTATCTGCAATGCAGCGGTACAGCTCTCCGTTGCGATATCGATCAGTCTGAGCTGCTATCCATCTGAACTGACCAGTCAGTTTGTATTCTTGTACCAAGGCATGTATCTTCTTAATTTCTGCAATTTCTTCTCTGTCTTTGGATTTGGATGGGTCAAAGAATCCTCCTACTATAACAAGATTGACCAAACTCCTCAGCCTCTTGTTCTTCCCGAACCATTCAACTAGTCCTGAGAGGTTCTTCACTGTATCCAGTCTTGCCATTGAGAAGATGATGGGTTTCTTCTTGTCTGCCAAATATCCTCTGTTCCAAGCATTTTTTTTAATTTATAATTTTGTAAGAGTTTGTTGTTAGGCAATTGAAAAGAGTAATGTGGTGGGGTAGTACAACAACTGTGTGTGTGTGTGTTGACAGACTCTTCAGTAAATTTTCTCAATTGTAGACAGTGAGTGAGAGAAAGAGAGAGAGGGAGAGAGTTTAATTACGTGTGCTCATCGTTTTCCGCCTTATTGTAGAGCAGTTCTTCAATGGCAGGATGAAATTTGGTAAAGCGTCTCTGTTTCTCGGAGCAGGGAAAGTAGACAGATTGGTCAGCCCCAGGGGCCGCAATGTTGAACTTTGGATCAAATACATCAATGCCTGAAACTACTCGATAAAGTCCTGGCATTGTAAATGCTGTATGGCTTTCATACTGTCCAGGCCGGTCTTTGCTGCATACATGAAGAAATAAACACACTGATTATGATTTTGAATGGCATCACGAAAGTAGACCTTTTGGCAAGAAAGACTAGTGCTACTAACCCTCCGGCTATTTCTTGAAAGGTGCTCGTTATGACAAAATCAGCTGAATTCATAGAGATTATGTCAGCTGTGAACTGACAAGAGAAGTGGTACTTTGGATCAAACTCCTTCCATTTGGCATCTGAATCTTCGTACTTGGTCTTTTCTAGAGCATGAGCGATTGTTCCCTGCAGGACAGATGTTCAGAACATGTTAATTTCAGATTCAAAGTAAAATTAATCTGTTTTTGAAACAATTATCGAAGGAGGGAGAGGTGGTTGAACTTAGACACCTGAGTTATTCCAAGTTTGCCAGCCATCAAAGAGGCCACCAAGTTTCCATCACTGTAGTTCCCAATTATGAGGTCTGGTTTGCATTCCATGCGTTCTAAGATCTTTGCAGTTGCATCCTAATTAACAATGAGAACAAAAGGAAAAAAAAAAATCAATAAAGTTGTACACGTTGGTCCAAAAATAAATGAGTATGTATGTTTAATGTATGTATTTATAGGACAGAAGATTGTGAAGAAGAATTGATACCTGTGCAAATGTCTCAAGATAAGGGTAGATATCAAAACGAGAAAGCCATTGGCGGAGAATGCCTCTGTGTGTCCTGAATGGGACCCTAAGGATGTGGGAGTGCTTAGTGTTGATGATAGCTTCCAACTCCTGGTTGCATTTTGTTCCTCGAGCATCTGGTATGAGTCGTGTCACCTGTGTACAGCGTACGTATGTATATGATGATGTAGGTACAAGTAAAAATGAATTAGAATTGCAAGTTGCAAGACAACAAGGATCATCAGTTGTTTGTTTATAACAGGAGTCTAGCTCACCACAAGAATCTGTGGCTTGACAGCAAGTCCTTGCTGCTTTATTCTGAGGAGCAACTCTTCCTCTAAGGCTCTGACTTGATCAAGAATATAAACCACCTGGCCGCCAGTGTCGGGCAATCCAAGAACGTCAGACTGGCCAAAGTAGCCGTGAGGAGAGAAGATGACGATGTTGAATGTGTTAGGAAGTCTGCTAAAGAAACACTCCAACTTGGCTGAGTCTGGTGCTTGGAGTACTTCTGAGAGCATCTTCATTGTCTCTACAACTCTTTCTGCTGTATCCCCCCATCCTTTCTCAAAACCCAACTCCTTTAACCTGATCATCATCAAAACTATTAATATATATACGTACAAGTGAGTCCTAAATCCTAAAATTTATTAAACAATTAAGGTAAGAGCGAGAGAGACCTTTGCTCAAAATTCGGAAATGGTGTGGCTTTTGGGAGTGTAGACACAACTACTTCTGCTTGGATCAAAGCTGTTTGAAGTTTTGCAACCATATCCAGAGTTTCGTTGATCATAAGATTCTGGCATGTATACATGGATAATTATAATATGAGAAGAAAATACAGGTCACAAATTGAAGATGGAGTAATTAATATTAAAAATAATTAACATGAAACAATGTAATGAGATCAAGTACCTCTCCATGATAATGAAGTTGTAACAAGTAGTCAAGCAAGGGTTTGGCATAATCGGATGAGTTGGCAGTAGCCAGCCTTGAGGAGATTAACTTTAAGATAAAGTTGAGACCATTCCCGATTGAAGAAGGAAGCTTCATGCGAGGAGTGGCGAAGTCAATGCCTCCAAAATCTATTTCCAGAGCATTTTCATCATTGGCCCTGTGGAGTGCAGTGCAAAGCAATGCATGCAAGTAAGCTCAACTCAATATAGCTGCAGCTTGCAAAATATATTGCACATACAGATACAAATACAAATACTATACGTACCAGTTCTCGTCGAATATCATTTCTTTGAACTTCAAGTATTCGGAAGCAGTGATGCCATCCACTGCTAGATCATCAGCATTCACCTTCACAAATTCCCAGAAACCAGGATTCGGTCTTACCGCAAAAGCAACATACGGTGGAACAACAGCCGCCTCCTGCGCCAGTTCATGTTTATTGTAAATAATTCAAATTTAAAATTGCATGCCCTGATTGCTATATATAGCCTGTACGAGTATATATTATATATACCTGAGTGGAGCTGATGATGTAACCAAGTAATCCCTCCAAGACCTTGCTTCTTTCATGCTTGTCTTCTATTGATTTTTCCAACTCCTCCATTACATGCTGCATCTTCATTAACCTTTTCCCCATTGCAACAAACCTTTTTGTTCCCATATACATAAATTGAACAAGAAGATCAGCATCAAATTTCGCTAACACACACACACATATGTATAATATATATTATACATTCTCGATCAAATTAAAATAAAGAACCTGGCAAAACATTTCTTCATGTGGTAGCGGCTCTGTCTCAGTGCGTCTGGCATGGTTTCAGCAATCGTATCCGATCGCTTCAGGGCCGGGGTAGAAGCCATTTATGAAATCAACAAGGCTTAAGGCAAGGCAGTACCAGTATTACGAAAAAAGAAAAAAGAGACGAATATTCAGTAAACTAAAACAAAGATAGATATACAACCAATATTCAAGTTGGTTTGATGTTATGAAGTTATAGGGAACTTAATGTATATATATTATATGCATGGCTGGCACAAAGTTGCCATGGGAGGAGAAAGAAAGAACACCCAGACTTTATTCTTTAATGTCATTTGTAGGAAAGAAAGGAATTTTTAAGACTGGTTAGAAGCTAGCAAATCGGATTTTGGCCTTTTTGTGTCTCTGCCTGTATCTAATCTTTAAAGTGGAGGGAAAGAATCTCAAGTAATTCGTTGTTGGGCTTTTCCGTAACGTGTGTATTTTGATTCTTTACTTGTTTGTTGTTTCAATCTCTAAGGTTACATACACGCTGTCTCAAATTGTCTAATCTATGCGTACTCCTTCATTCTACTTGTACGAGCAAACGAGCGAGCAACACCACACCAACCTAAATCATTTGACTGGGCCATTCCTTTTTCAAGAAGAAAATGAAAGTATTTATTATCCTACTTCTTTCCTCTATGTTCACCGATGTTCTTATATTCACGTACAAGTGCAGGATGATGTTTTCAGAGTTAATTATTTTTTCCTCTACAATTTTTCTTTGGAATGTCATCTTTACAATGCTAATCTCTAATTTTAAATGCTCGAATCATGACACCAAGAACAAGAATCCACTTCAATCAAATGTTTAATCATCTGAAAATACAAGAGCGGAGCAATGCATTCATTTCCAAAGGTTACTTCCTTCCTACACCAGATTCAATTTCAAGTCTACCAATTGTTTTTCCTCCCTTTCAATATAACTGAAAGCCACTAGTTGTCCAATTCCATCTCACGAAACATATAACTAAACTAAGCATCCCAAAAACCAGTTGCGATGGGAAATTTCAGATTCTTGACCACAACACCTAACGAGAGCACCAAGCCTATAACACCCTCCGCAAATTCCAAAACGACATTACAATGTGTGCATCTACTACATTCTTATGGAACATTGTCAACTTAACTTCTACCAAGGAAGGCCCCTCTAACAGTAGAACATAACCCTTTTGACATTTTCCTTGAGGGCTGGCAAAGGCCTCACAGCAGCATTTGCACCTGGTGCTCGTGTGCTACGTGCACCCATGCCCCCACGTCCAGGAGCACCACTTGTCATCGATCCACTGTCTGATGTCTCGGGTTCCATGTAGAACCGAGCTCGAAACGCAGCAAGATGGGCATAGTACGCAGGAGGAACTGCCAATTAAAGACTAATCAGCACAGTATTCACATAAACACGAGCAAAAAAATAAATAAAAGCAGTGGATGCATATTGGCTCAAACATGTATACAATTGTGTGAATCAGCGGTGAGAGCTTACCAATGGAAACCGAACGAGTGCATCTTGCATATCTGCAGGAGTTCAAAAGGTCAACTATTCAGTACTAGATTTAAGGCATAAAAAATACAAAACTACTTGCGAATAATTAAAATGGTTGTTTAGGGCATATGGCATGGGGAAAAATCAGCAAGCTTACGTATAGCAAAGATTATTTGTGAGTGACTGCAGTGCATCAGCTGTAAACTTGTTTTCATCCCACAACACATGGTAATGAGCTGGACGGCTTGTACCCTGTCATAACACATTGGCAACACATTTATAAACATTCTCCTTAAAACACACACACACTCAAGAGAAACACAAGGAAGACTCGTTGCCTGAATTCCTGCATGACTGCACAGGTAGAAGTCAAACTCCGTTGGATGACAGATTTTGGAGTCCACGACCGTACCTGAAGAAACAATAGGGTGAAAGTTCCATAACACAAGCATGAAAACTGAGCTACATGGTTAGAACATTTCATATTTAAAACGATTAATTACCAGGTAAGATATTCCCACTCCTGTCAACTGTATTGCGGTCATGATGGTTGTTGGCAAACAACCTTGTATGATGACGTTTCTGAACCACAACAAAAGTCACAGGAGGCTGATAGTTTGGCTCCAATGAAGCACAAGCCTGAAGAAAAAAAATTGACAAGAGGAAAGACAGATTAATACACGACAATAGATAACCGAAGATTAATCTCAACAATATTAGCTTTACCTTACGAATTGCATCAAGTTCATATAGTAGAACTTGGTAGAACTGCCCCTCACTGACACCATCCCTGAAAAAAAAAAGGTGCATACATACCATCATTAGACATAGGAGAAGTACATAAGACGCAAACAATGGCAAAAGGAGTTTTAAAAATGCCTGTAAAATATGATGCGCTGTGGCTTCTGCCCTGTTGCTCTACGAAACGAAATAAGCAGTTCCCTGCATTAATAATTTTTTTTAAAATTCAGTTCTTCAATTCCTAAGAATCCATAGTAAAAAAATAACAAAAGTTTACACAGAGAGAGAGAGAGAGATTGACTTTATCATTCCACCAGATACAGTCCCCCTCGCAGGATCCTGCCAGGTTTTAAAAAGATCCTGGATGAGCTCCTGGCGATGGGCTTGAGCACAAACCAAACCAGCATACTTGGTAATCTCAGGCCAGTCTTGAGAAGCCACAACCTGTGTTATAAAGAAATACATTTGAATAATTAAGGCCCAACTCTAAATGAATTCAAAACAAATATATCTACAAGCTCGTAGATATGTTCGATAACATACAGCTGCAATTGATGGGCTTGAATCCTCCCCTGGATGAGGATGGGTAACATCAGCACCAAAAATTATAGTAGGCCGGTCGCTGACTAAGGGAATACGTCTTGACAGTGCATCAACAAGCACTGTGTTCCTTCCCCCAACCTTTACATTTATCTTCAATGCCACATTTGCCAAATATTGTTTACTCATTCTAAATACATGTTTCGTCAAACAGCACTGGGATACCAGGCCAAGATCCGTCTCACAGATTCGTTTCAAGTCACCTGGATCAGATATCATAACATACATGAGTCAAAAACTTTAGGCCAATAAAAGTCTACACATTATTCTAAGGAAAAATAATGAGAGAATGGAGTCAATTGATTTCAAACACGTACCATAAAGAGAACCATTATTATCTGGCAAAATAACAACAAGCAAGTCAAGCTCCTTGCCCTGGACCCGAAGCTTAGTCATCGCATCATGGTACCGAGTTTTCAAGACCTTCTCCACCTGATCAGGTCGAGCACTGAACGGTGGAAGAACTGGTTCTGGATTAAAAGCCTAAATACAAGCAACATTTCAGCAATCAGGAATTTACAAATATAGAAACTGTAAAGTATAATTAAAGCCAGCAGAAACGCATCGTACCATGCCAGAAATGTAACACATTTGGGCAAGTTCAGAACAGAATCCACGGGCCACACTGTCCTGGACATTCCTTGAGAAATTAATGCAAATCCAATTGTTTACTTTTCCCCCATTCACCATTTTCTGCAACAATAAGAAATGGTCTGTAATAATTCAACAAGACATGGGAATTAAAGGAATTAAAAAACTCGATGTATAGATAAGTAAACAGGCCTCTTTGTTCTTTGGTCGAAAAATAGGGCACAACCACAAGGCATTGACCACACAATTAAGCCAATGTAATCAATGGTCTAGAGGGGTGGCATCAGCACTGTACAGGTGAAACGTATACTGCATACAATAATATAACATTGATGCAGAATAGTACCTTATTCATCATGTTCCATTGTCCAACTTGGGGTAAGCAATCCTTTTCCCTTCCAGTATCATGATATTTAAGCTGCAAGACCAAAGTCAATATAGATGTACCATCCACAATACATTTTTGGACAAAAAACAATAACAGATCCTACCCAGGGTGGAGGAAGAATGCGAGCTTCAACCTGAGCCAGATTCTCACTAATTTTGATTCCAAATTCCTTTGCATAAGGATCTTCATGGTAAGCATTATGACGGACAGTCTGATATTTGCATAGACATAAATGTAAGAACTTAAAATATCACCATCAACAGAATTTCGAGATAGAGCATAACATGCCAATAAAATATCAAGTAACACCATCACTTAAATTATGACACAAGATACAAAGTTAAGGATCACAAGGTGAAAGCATCAGAATCAACACTAGTGACATATGCAACACCAGGATAAGCCAAGCTCAAAAGAAACTCTATAGCAATAAAATTAATTCTTGTATGTCGAGATATAGAGGGAAAGAAGGAGACAGAGAAAGGGGGGAGGAGGAAAGAAAATAGAAGAAGCAAAAGATAACGCACCCGCATGATATCTTGTTCTCTGTCGTGAGGGCGCTGACAGGTCACCTTAAGCAAAGCAGTTATCTGCCTCTCATTCAATCTCTTAGAGTACCTCTGCCCTTCGACAATTTTACAAACCTGAAAGCAATGACTATCTATTAGCATGCATAACCCCACAGTATTACAGGCTAGTAATTATAGCAACGACTCACCTCCATGGGTAAATAGTTCGGCCGCTGCTGATTTCCAACTTGAAGGCAAGGCCATTGTGTATGTTGAATGACAAAACCGTAGGTTTCATAGAAGTACTCAACAACAGATTTCATAGTTCCTCTTTCATCAACAGGAAAACTGACAAGACAAAAACACAATGTCAGGGAAACAAGTTTCATGCAGCTCAATGCGATCTTAAAAACAATGACATTGAGAACAATACAAGCATATGATAGCCTAAGATACACTCTCGTCATTAAGAAATATAATACGCATTTTCTGCGCATAGGATGCATACATCTAAGTGGTATAGCCTAAGATACATGCATCTCAATGTGACCTCAAAAACAATATGACATTAAGAAATATACAAGGATATGATAGCCTACGAGACTATTACTCACGTCAATTCTCTAGTTGCCTGCGACGTTAAACCAGATATACGGTATTTTCTTCGCATATTTCCTCGGTGTGTTACTTCAACCTTGACTCCACGAAGAGCCTTTTTTATCTGTTTACACAAGTAAAATAAAATGGTGATGACATATAATATAGAAAATTAATGGGAAATTAAATTGTACATTCATCATGATACATGCACCTTCAACGGAATAAGATTTTAAAAACAATATAGTTTTAAGAACATAAACCTCTTACAAAACTACATGAGAAACCCCAGCCAAAAAGTTTGACACACATGAAAGTTAATTTAACAAACAAAAAGACAACGAAAAATGGAACCAATTAAACATACCAACAAAATCATTATCATACTTTGGAGCAAACACTCAGAAGAGAAACAATCAAATTACCAAGACAAAGACAATGAGCAAAACCTAACCTTTACACGATCAGAATCAGAAAGTGGCCTATGTGTAACATCCCGATTCAGTAGCTGAGTTACAAATTCAATAACTGGTAATGGCTCAATAAAGGCAGTAGATGACATATCTGGAGAACAGATAATTGGTGAGCAAAATTGTATACACGTCAGAGCAAGGAGTGTGGAATAATTATGCAGCGAAACACATCACTCTTACAACAATTAAATTCATGAAAGTAGTGCATAAATAATAATACATTTAAAGATAGCATAAAACTAGGTACCAATATTCAGAGACAGCCCCATCTGAGTTGGACGAATACTCTGATAGAAACCACGCCAACTTTCCAAACCCTCTCCAAGTGACTGTCTTCTGCCCAAATCAGGGGCATAAAATGAACGGCCCACAGGACAGTACCTAAAACCGAACAGGACAAATTAGCTCTCAAACAAATCAAACAAGAATGTGTCATCGTGTCATGAACACAAATAGAAGAAACATCGCTTACCTAGAAGTAGGTAATTCACGTAGAACAATGTCCAGAACCTGAAGCGCCTCCTGAGGTGCATCAGCTTGCCTCCCTTGCAAAAAGAGACCTAAATGGTGCAGGTCAGCGCGTGCAGCAAACTTGATGACTACTCTGAACTCCCTCTCTCTCCTGCATCAAGAAGAAAACCAAGATAAAATAAATGGTAAAGAAGAGTGCACGCATAATAAATATGCAACTAAAATTATGAGCAGCAGTACCTCTGTCCACCTGGTCCATCGTCGTCATCAATGAGAATGATTTTGAACTCCTTTGAAAGAAAAGGAAGTGGTCCAGCAGTATACAGGCTCTTTCGTCCATCATAAGCTGGAAGACGCTTTCCAAGATGGGATTCCCTATACAGTTTCACTAGCTGCTCCATCACAGCACGGTTTACACCCCTCGATGTGACCTCTGGAGTAATAGTAACCTAATATGTGTAAGAAAAAGAATATATTATCAACTGTCAAACAAGTACAATATAAGAAGACAGACACATAGGACGAAAGAGCTCACATCATATTGGTGGAGATCTTTGTCTGGTAGTTCAGCAAAGAAATGGTTTGCCTTGACTGTACACCTTATGCCGGTGCTACCCTTACCAGGGCGAAGAGGGAACCTGACTGACTTACTTGAGGGCGCTGGCGCCACAGGTTGAATAGCCTGTGAAGGTGCAGTCTCTTGCTCGATGGAAAGGTCCTTAAACTGCGCCACCACTTCTGAAGGCTCGGGTGGCTGGGACGATGACGACGAACTCGCCTCATACGCAGGCTGAGGGGTGACCCCAGCTTGATAAGGAACTGGGGTTGCTTGGTGCAGCTCGGGGAATTGTGGTCTGGCTGGGCCACCCGGAGAAGGTGGTCCTCCACGACCACCACTGCCACGACCACCTCCATATCCTCCACGACCTCCTTGCTGAGTCGGCCCTCCCCTTCCCCTGCCTTGATATTCTTGGGGCCCACCATACTGCTGCTGTTGTGGCACTCCACGGCCTCCACGACCCCCACCATAGCTGCCTCCACGTCCTCCCTGGGGGCCCAATCCCCTTCCACCTTGGTAGCTTCCTCCACCCTGTTGTTGTGGTGGAGTCCTTTCAGCAGCCCGCTGAGAACCACGACCACTACCCCCCGAAGGTTCATGCGACTCAGAGCTTTCACCTCCACTAGGAAGTTCAGTTCTCCTCTTCCTCACCATAATGATTTCTACACAAAGAGAAAGCAAGAATGCATCAAAAGCAACACTAGAAAAGAATAAGCTACAAACCCAAAACAAAATAATGACACAGAGCAAAAGAATGGATACTCTAAAAGAAATTAATGCACAAAGTAGAGCCGCAAAGCACGCTAGGGTTTTCCATAAAATCATTACAGACATATATACACGGGCTTTCAAAAGGCCGGAAGTTACATATCTAAACCAAAATATACTTATTAGCCAGAAATAATAGCAAACAAACAAAAACTATATCCATAAATGCTCTTTTATTTGAGTTTTTCTTCAAAAAATTGAAATAAAAATCTTCAATCAGACTGAAAAGTAAGGAATATATTTTTCCTGACGGACCGTTTTTGAAAGGGTCTTGGAATTCCGAAATGACTGCAGTGTGTATATCCACTTGGTTCTCTTCTACACCACTACAAACAAATGGGTGGGTGTTTGCTATTTACTTCACAACAAGTGGAGTGATCATTTCGAAAATCCATAATGTAGGAGGAATTTCATGTAAAATTATGTTTCTGAAATGAATACAACAAAATATGAAAATAAAAAACAGAACAGAAAATGGCTACTTCGATACAAACTCACGAACTCTAACACCAAACCTCAAAGTTCAATAGCAAACCCAGAAAGGGAAAAAAAAGAATAGAAAGAAGAAATCGAAATACTCACTATAAACCCTAAAAAATCAACTTATTATGAGGCCAAACAGACACCTATGCTTCCCAGCATTGCCAAAATGCACGAGATCTAACGATCTAACAAAACAAAACCCAAATAAAAAGAGAGCGACGACAAGGCCTTACGGAAAAACAAAAAACAAAACAAAAACGAAAAATGAAAACAGATCTTTACGCCAGAGAGTGGAGGCAACACCAATTTATGGCGAAAGAAGTGCAGATCCATACCACAAATTTGCAAAGAAAGAGAAAAGTGAGAACGAAAAAGAAAATATCAACGAAAAAAAGGACAGTAGGAAACCCTAAAACGACTCGGTTGGGGTGTTTACCGTAAAAGCGGAATACCGATGAACGTCGTACAAGACCACAGCAGTGGTTGCTTTTGGTGCTTCAGAGGCGAGAGAGAAGGATGAAAATGGAAAAAAGAAAAGGGGCTTCCCCTGCCCACTCGATAGTTACTCTCTCTCTTTCTCTCTCTCTCTCTCTCACACACTCTTGAATATTCTATATATTTATGCTGTGCCTGTGTGTTAAAAAACCCAAACCCAACCCAAAGCAGCAACGCGTTTCGCAATGTGCTTTTATATAACCCCACCGAGGGGTAGGTCTTTCGAAATGACCACTGCGTCCTTTGTATTAACCAAATACTCTTCTCTTCTATCTTTTTCTTTTTTTATACTCTCTTCTATCTATTTAATTATTCAATTGCGATGCTTTTATAATTAAAAATATATTTAAAAATTTGAGTTATAGTCAATCCTGGATTCTTTTATTTTTCTTTTTCAATAGAGTCTTTCCTTAAAGGATTTAATCCATCGTATATATGACCCAACTAATTTTTTTAACTAGTTGACATAAAACGGCCTATTAAGCTAACGGGTGAGAAAGTCCAAACATAAACACAACTGGCAAAATTATCCAAAACGAGTCATTTCATCCATTAAGACAACAAAACAAATATTAGTTTGACACGACCCAACAAACAAATGTTAACACCATTTCACCCGTAATTTTAAAAAATGAAATTCACTAGACTACTAAATAAATTTTTTAATATAATTTATAATTAAAAAGTCAAAAAATATTAGGTATTATACATAACGTGGTCACATGAAACAATCTGTTATTTTAGTGGGTAACTAACGGGTCCATCCTTTTATCAATATTATCTATTAAGTTGCATATCAACCCACAATTTTTCATACATAAATCGTGTTAATGAGTTGGGTACAATTTTGTTAAGTGTATATGAGACGTTCTCCAATAAATAAATTTTAAAAAGGCATGAAACTCCGCATTTAGTAGAAGTTTAATGGTACATTTACCTCTACATAGCTTTTAGCAATGAGATGAAATCATGAATGGTAAAAAAAAAAACCCACAGTAAAATGTATTCCAATTGACCGGCCTAATTCATATATGATTTTTTTTAGTACAAGTTATTGGGTGCGAGTTTGGGGGGGCGAGGTGCTTGGGGATTTTGAACTTCTACTCACGTGAGTAGAGCTGAACGAAGTCAACCAACTGAACTAAGTCTATATAATTAGTACAAAAATCAAATCATACCCGTAACTTGCCAACCCAAAATGAATTTCGGGCTGGATTGGTAACTGATCATAAGGGAAAATTAGAGGGAGATTTGGTTGGGAGGTGGGGGTTACTGGCATGTGCAGCATTGATGGTGACATGGAAAGATGAAAATGTCCATATAGCTCAGATTAGTGACCAATTTTGTCACAAGGATCATCACAACACAAGTTAAAATATTATTTGGCCTTGGTAACCACACAGTCAAAAGTAAAAAAGGATCAAAATGATTTGTTATGGAAGTTAAGAAGACCTAAATGACGTATATTAATATTATGCAAGGAAAAAGAAAAATGTTAAGACTGATACTTCAATCACTAGCTTGCTTGCTTCGACCCCCCCCACCGCATGCATGCCGCAAATATAAACATGGTACGTGGGCGGCGACGCATGCATAAGTTAAGTTCCATTGGTTGGGTGGATTTTATTCAGGCTTAAATATTTATTGGATGATATAATTATTATTCATGGATCCTCCTACGCTACAGTAATATCATCCATCAATGTCTCTCTATTTTTATAATTATGATTTATATCTAAGCGCAGAGTGAGAGTGGGATTAATTAAGGAAGATGGCTAGTCGTCGTCGGATATAAATTAAATTTTAAAACGGTGAAGAGAAAGAAGAGGTGCTGCTGGACCTGGTCGCTCTAATGATTAGAAGATAAAATGTCTACATGGATAGTGACGTGGCATAAGCAAGCTACGGGGGAGGAGAGAGAGAGAGAGAGAGAAATGAGATTATTAATTAATTTATGAAAAGGTGATGGTCAACGGGTAGTCGTTCAGTCCACTCAACAACTCCAATTCCAAATCACAAGATTGGCTACGACCCGCGACCCGTCTCGATAATACACCACAGACAGACACAGACACAGACAGACAGGGCACTGCACTGCACAACCCAACGCCCACCCAATGTCCAAAGAAAAGAGCCACACCACAACACAGACGGCTTTGTTTTCATTTCTACTCGATAAAGCGACACAAACCGCCACTTCGCCCACTTCGCACCTCCCTCCCTCTTCTTTTCCCTGACATTTGTACGGTACTAACGGACTGATGCTTTCTCAAAATTACAAATATACCCATTTGCCCATTGGGCCTAGGGGTGGCAATTTCCTACCCGACCCGTTACACGACTCAAACCCGCAAAAAACACGACTCGAACCCGCACGATTAATAATTGGGTAATTTTCGGTCAACCGTTTTGACCCGTTTATTAAACGGGTGGGTTTCGGGTCAACCCGCCAACCCGTTAAAATACATGTGTAACCCGTTTATTAACGGGTCGTGTCACGGTCGTGTCAACCCGTGTAAGACACGCCAACCCGCGAAAAAATATAGGGAAATAGAGACTTCAAAACACACATATGGAGTTTCGAACCTCCTCCATCCTCATTACTCTCCAACACCTTATCCACCATGCTAGATACAACTTTGTAATTATATACTATGCCTTTTGATATTTATAATGTTTCTTTTTCTTCTTTTGTTTTTCTTTTTTTTCCGTCTATCTTCTCCTCTCTCTTTTTTAATTTCTTTTCCTTCTCTCTTTTCTCCTCTCTTTTTTTACTTCTCTTTAGTTTTCTCTCCTCTCTTATTTTTTTCTTTTCCTTCTCTTTAGTTTTCTCTCCTCTCTTTTTTATTTTTATTTCTTTCCTTCTCTCTTCTCTCTCTCTCTCTCTCTCTCAATTTTTTTTTGTTTTCCTTCTCTTTTCTCTCCTCTCTCTATTTTTTTTTGTTTTCATTCTCTCTTCTCTCCTCTCTCTATCCTTTTTTTTCTTTCTTTTCCTTATATTTTCTCTCCTCTCGCTGTTTATTTTATTTAAATTTTTTCAGTTGTGACTTTTATAACATGCATGTTATTATTTATCAACCCGTTACACGACTCGAAACCCGCACGATAAAAGACGACCCGAACCCGACACGACACGTTTATTAAATGGGTTGGGTTCGGGTTGAGCATTCTTGACACGTTTAATATCCCGACACGAACCCGACACGACACGACCCATTGCCAGCCCTAATTGGGCCCCTCGCTCCAATTGAGCCTCAATATATATTGCTAAACAAACAGTGTCCAAACCAAACAAAACTACTCATCAGTATTTGTACACTTAAACCTTAATAATCTAATTTAATCAGTGCAGGCAGGCGGGCAGGCACAGTCCAAATACCATCTCAGACAGCTTCAAGCTTTTCCAGTTCCATCAGATGAGTCACCAGCAACCGGTTCAACAAAACACATTATCAGTTCACAATTCACAAGGCCCAGCCCAGGATAAGTCACTCAAAACATATATGCATTGTCATAGACAAGCAAAGGAAAGGTCCCCGTCCCTGTGGACGGACAAATTATTCAGCATCTCAACTCATGTATCACATACTTAACACATCACCAGCCAGGATGATGCGCAGCAACTAGCAAGCAAACACATACATCATCATTACTTACTACGACTATATTATCTTAACTTAATTACAACCATCAAGTGAAGTGAGTGCCCATTATTATTATGATTACCGCACCAGGGTTTAGGGCCCAGGCCAGACAGACTATCCATCCCTAACAGTAGAACATAACCCTTTTCACATTCTCCTTCAGAGCAGGTAAAGGCCTCACAGCAGCATTTGCATTCGGTGTTCGCGTGCCCCGTCCACCCGTGTACCCACGTCCAGCATTCGCACCACTTGTCACTGACCCCCCTTCTGACGTCTGTGGTTCCAGATAGAAACGCGCTCGGAATGCAGCAAGATGTGCATAGTATGCAGGGGGCACTGCCAAATTACATAACTCATCAATTTTACCATTGACTAATAATTGTCACAAAATAACAAGCATCAAATACAAATGCATAAGACAGAGGATGTGTGTTTTGTCACTTCTGTGTTTATTTGAGAGAGAGAAAGAGAGAGAGAGAGAGAGAGAGAGAGAGCTCACCAACGGACACAGAACGTGTGCACCTTGCATATCTGCATGAGTTGAACACAATCATTAACCCCCCAGAAAAGAACATAACCAATACATTGAACATGAAATTAAGAAATATATCAAAAACTTACGTATAGCAAAGGTTATTTGTAAGGGTCTGCAATCCATCAGCTGAAAACTTGTTTTCATCCCATAGCACATGGTAATGAGCTGGACGGCTAGTGCCCTGTTTGACATGATGACTACCAATTTAACAACACTCCCAAAACTTGTTAGAGTATATATAAACATAGAATTAACCAATCACTACCTGGATTCCAGCATGGCTGCACAAGTAGAAGTCAAATTCAGTTGGATGACAGATTTTGGAGTCGACAACGGTACCTGTAAATTAATGTCAAACTGTTTTATATCACATATGTATGTTCTGAAAATCATGGAAAAAAAAAATTCAAATCAAGCAGAATGAATACCAGGTAATATATTCCCACTTCTGTCAACAGCTTTGGGGTCAGAATGGTTGTTGGCAAACAACCTGGTATGATGTCGCTTCTGAACCACAACAAAAGTCACGGGAGGCTGATAGTCGGGCTCCAAAGAGGCACATGCCTGAGTTCACAGAGAACAGAAATATATACATTAAGATGAGGAAGTGATTGACTGACGTTTATCAATTTCCAGACAGCTGCAAAACTTAAAAGAAATTTACAATATATAAATGAAAACTGGAGAAATTGATAATTTAGCAAAGTAGATTTACTTTACGAATGGCGTCAAGTTCATACAGCAAAACTTGATAAAACTGTCCTTCACTGACACCATCCCTGTAAAGCAATAAATAGACCATTAGATAAGAAAAAGAATGGATGAAATGCAGTGGCAGCATAATATAAGACGTGCCTGTAAAATATGATGCGTTGAGGTTTCTGCCCAGTTGATCTACGGAAAGATATGAGCAATTCCCTGTATTCAAAAGAATAAATATAACTCAATCCTACTACCCAAAACACGTTTATTAAAAAAAATTAAATTAAATAATCATAATGAAGACAGCTACATACTACAAGAACCTAAATGAATGAGAGAGTCATACTTGATCATGCCACCAGACATTGTCCCTCTTGCTGGATCCTGCCATGTTTTGAACAAATCTTGGATGAGTTCCTGTCGATGGGCTTGAGCAGAAACCAAACCAGCATACTTTGTAACTTCAGGCCAATCTTGAGAAGCCACAACCTGATTTTTAAATTAAAATCTTGAAACAGTCAAAAGCTACTCAAGGTGGAACAGAGAATAAATTCATATGCAAGCTAAAGCACATATGTATGGTCAGTAACTCACAGCCGCAATTGATGGACTTGAATCCTCTCCAGGATGAGGATGGGTGACATCAGCACCGAAAATGATGGTAGGTCGGTCGCTGACTAAAGGAATTCGCCTTGACAGAGCATCAACTAGCACTGTATTCCTTCCCCCAACCTTCACATTAATCTTCAATGTTACATTTGCCAAATACTGTTGCTTATTTGTCTTAAATACGTGCTTCGTTAAACAGCACTGGGAAACAAGGCCAAGATCTGTTTCACAAATTCGTTTCAAATCACCTGGATAACAAATCATGACATATTTAAGTCCAAGTTTTAATGCTAAGATTAAATAATGACAACTTTTGAAAAGGCATAATGTGGTGAATTTAGTTCAAGTTCCAAACCGTAAAGAGAGCCATTATTATCAGGCAAAATAGCAATAAGCAGCTCAAGCTCCTGGCCCTGTGGCTGGAGTTTGGTCATCGCTTCGTGGTAGCGAGTTTTTAGGGCCCTCTCTACCTGATCTGGACGAGCACTAATAGGTGGAAGAACTGGTTCTGGATTAAATGCCTAGAGAGAAATCAAACACTAACATGAGACATCTCAGATTTAGAAGAGAAGGGAAAAATATAAGAGCATCACAGGCCTCATACCATGCCAGAAATGTTACACATTTGAGCAAGTTCATGACAGAACCGACGGGCAGCAGCATCTTGCACGTTCCATGAGAAATTTATGCACATCCAATTGTTGACTGTGCCCCCATTAACCATTTTCTGTAACAATATATAGTAAATAAAAAAAGCCTAAAGAGAATAACATAATCTCTCTATTTTGAAACTCTTACGGAAGTTTACTAATGACTTCAACAAAAGGCACAATCATCTTCCTCCCTCCTGGGGAATGAAAAAAAACACACGCATACACTAACACACAAGAAATGTATTAGGGTATAGAAAAGCAAAATCATGCATGAGCAGTATCAATTAAACCTACTCAACATGAAAGTGACCAATTAGTGGCTAAAATAGCTACATTGCTCAACAGGCAAATGTCACCCATTGGAAAAGCTATATTTAGTGCATGACTGAATCAACAGCCCCCAAAAAATTACAACCATTGGTTGTAACACTTGTTATTTGAAAACCCACTGGGACTCAACACAAAAAATATGTGTTTTAATTGCCAGCAGATGATAGGGCAGGATAGCATGTGCAAGGCCAACCAAATCAACAACTGATGTAGTTAGCAACTTAGTCCAGAAGAAGCAAAATTTCAGACCACATGCCACTCCAGATATGCAATCCACTTCATATTGCAGAGGTGATAACTCTTAAACAGAATCTTGACTAATGATAGTTGAAAGCCAGCAGCCGACCAGTGCCCAAGACCATTATTGTTCCACAAGCAATTTCAAAACAAGCCATAACTTTGCTAAATTTCTAATGATCACCTGACTCATAATATCTGTGGCTTGTCTTGCACTTTCCCTTTCCCTCCACCCAGCCGCCAAAAGAAGAAAAAGAACTGGGAAAAAATTGAAATACTTGCTTTCCTTCACAATGCAAACACAATGTTTCTTGAACCCACCACCACCTACTTATTTTAGTTTTACCAATTAATTTCTAAGCCAGTGCTACAGGATTAACAGGAACCCCTAACATCTCCATCACAGGGAAACAAACATGCTAATGTAGCACAAAGTCGATAACAGATTTCATAGGACGCGGCCAAATTAATTGGGTACGCATGCAAACAGATACATATAGATATCCAGCTTCATCTGTTCTTAAATTAAAGAGGTATTCTAAATAAGGAGACCATAAATCTATGCAAAAGATACCTTATTCATCATGTTCCACTGTCCAACGCGAGGCAGGCAATCTTTTTCTCTACCCGTATCATGATATTTAAGCTGCGACACAAGATTCAAAACTTAATTACCATCCAAATAGTGAAGGAACAAAGGGTGGCACCAGTTAGAAAAAACTATTAGACAGCAGAAAATTAAATATCTCTTACCCTTGGTGCAGGAAGGATGCGAGCTTCAACTAAAGTGAGATTCTCACTTATTTTAATTCCAAACTCTTGAGCATAAGGATCTGCGTGGTAAGCATTTTGACGAACTGTCTGAGGAGTGAAAATTTCAACCAACACATACCAAGTGAGTATATTTTACATATCAGTCCTATGGAGTGTCAAACATCAGGTGACAACCTTTAATTTCACTACAAGAAAGAAAATTTCCACAATATCAAACCTGCATGATATCAAGTTCCCTTTCATGAGGACGCTGACAGGTCACCTTCAGCAAAGCAGTAATCTGTCTCTCATTCAACCTCCTTGAGTACCTTTGACCCTCAACAATTTTACAGACCTGAACACAATAACGGCCTATTAGCATGCTTTCCCAGTTTATAATTACCAAAAATAGTTACAGTTATTTACCTCCATGGGCAAATAATTAGATCTTTGTTGATTTCCCACTTGTAGACAAGGCAGTTGGGTGTGCTTAATAATGAAACCATAGGTTTCATGAAAGTACTCAACAACTGATTTCATAGTACCTCTTTCATCAAGTGGAAAACTAAAAAAATCAAGGAACAACATCAGAATAAATTTTTTAAAAAGTTTTGGATGCATCTGATATGAATTGGTTTAATTTTAAGAATCAGCTACAGATTTCATGGTACATCCCTCAGGTGAAAAACTAAGGGCCTGTTTGATAAAGATTCTAATTTTCAGTTTTCTTTTTCTTATTTGAGAGACAAATGAGACAGATGATAGAAAAGAGAGAGGGAGATAAAAGATCATAAAGGTGAAGAGAGGCATGAGAAATGTAAAACTAAAAACTACTTTAATTGATTTTAGTTTTTAACTTATACACCATTATATGTATTTTTTCTCCTATCACGCGCATCTCTATCATCTCTCTTCTCACTCACTTTCAATTCAAGTGTATTATTTTTGTTCTTTCACTTTCCTCTTATTTTTCCTTCTCTATCCTTCCACTTTTGACAGGCAAGGCCGAGCATATAAAAAGCACATCCATAGTTTAGGATGAACATTGATGAAATTAGACATTTAGGGTGGGGGCACTAGAATCGGCCCCAAAGTATGGGGGTTTATGATATTTTCTTAAAATATATAATCTTAAGCAAACATTAATCCTCATGTTTCTACATGGACACACGTAACCAACGAAGACATAAGATGTCAATACTCACGTCAGTTCTCTTGTTGCCTGCGATGTCAAACCAGATATGCGGTATTTTCTGCGCATATTTCCACGGTGAGTGACCTCAACCTTGATTCCTCGTAGAGCCTTCTTTATCTGTTCATGCACAAATAGAAGGCTGTGATTCTGATATCTGCTATAAATTAAGGCAAAATTCAAATTCTCCATAGACTGTGTAGACATCCCATCCAGAAAGTTGCATAAAACAAACAAGATCACTTTGTCACAATGAATATATTAGCCTTTATTTATTTTTATTTTTTTAGAAGGATAACATGAAAGTTGATTTTGACACAACATAAGTAGAAAGGAAAAATAAGAGGGAGCTTCTGCTGCGGGATCCTACACCTGCGGGAAAATAAATGGACTTCACCATTCAAAAGGTGTGGCATAAAACATGATCCAACACAAGCACAATGCCACAGTGGAAGCTCTAGGAGAAATAAAAAAATATAAACCAAAATTATCAACACAAATCATCACAAGCACTGCAGACAGAAGTATCAAGACCAAGACAATGAGAAAAATCTAACCTTCACCCGATCAGCATCAGACAATGGTCTAGATGAAATATCTCGATTGAGCAGCTCATTGACAAATTCAATGACCGGCAGTGGCTCAATGAAAGCCGTGGAGGACATATCTGGACCATTGATAATTTTGTCAATGTAACATAAAACATGGCAGTGGAAGAAAATGTACACAGTATGCATCACTTGTGGGACAGTCAAATTGATAATAGGTGGTGAACAGGAGAGGAAAAAAAATCATGATAATTGCATAAAATTTCAATTAAAAAACTTCAAAGATCAGGTACCAATATTCAGAGACAGCCCCATCTGTGTTGGACGAATACTTTGATAGAATCCACGCCAACTTTCCAAACCCTCACCAAGTGACTGCCTTCTCCCCAGATCAGGGGAATAAAATGAACGCCCCACAGGATAGTAACTACAATCAATCAAGACAACACAGAGTTAGCGCTAGAACAATGTCAAAGTAATGTGCAATTATTGGCATGTATTGGGCACAATTAGAAGATAGATATTGTATACCTAGCAGTAGGCAATTCACGCAGAACAATGTCAAGAACCTGAAGGGCTTCCTGAGGAGCCTCAGCTTGCCTCCCCTGCAGAAAGAGTTCTAGATGGTGCAGGTCAGCACGTGCAGCAAATTTGATCACCACTTTAAATTCTCTCTCCCTCCTGCATCAAGAAGATGAGTAAGAAGACTGTATACAAAACCTATGTACAAATACAAACTGAGCACTGAGTATCCCACCTTTGCCCGCCTGATCCATCATCGTCATCCATAAGTGCGATCTTAAACTCTTTTGATGAGAAAGGAAGTGGCCCAGCAGTATACAGACTCTTGCGCCCATCGTAGGCAGGGAGCCGATTTCCAAGATGGGATTCCCTGTATAAATCCACCAGCCGCTTCATCACAGCCCGATTCAACCTCCGTGATGCAATGTCAGGTGTAATTGTAACCTGTTAATAAGTAATATATGCATTTGAAAGCAACCATGATCAACATAAGTTTTAGAACAATATCAGAAGGATAGAGACATAGATGGAGTGTAAAAGAACTCACATCATACTGGTGCAAATCTTTGTCTGGCAATTCAGCGAAGAAGTGGTTTGCCTTGACTATACATTTTATGCCAGTGGTGCCTCTGCCAGGGCGAAGAGGGAACCTCACAGACTTACTTGAGGCTGGAATGGGTTGAATTGCATGGACAGGAGCAGGAGCAGGAGCACCTTCTTGCTGGATAGAAATCTGTTGAAAAGGCTGTACCAATTCTGAAGACTGAGGCTCATAGGGCGTATAGGGTGCATAGGCTGTGGGGCCTGTGGGCTGAGGGGTGACCCCGGCAACATATGGAGCAGGGGTCGCTTGGTGCAGGTCGGGAACTGATGGTCTGGCTGGACCACCAACATAAGAAGGTCCTCCTCCCCCACGGCCACGACCGCCGCCGCCATGACCGCCACGACCTCCTCCTGCCTGATTTGGGCCTCCTCCTCCCTGACCACCCCTGCCCCTACCTCGATATTCATGCGCCTGAGCCGAGGTCCCAGCATAACTATATTGCTGCTGTTGTGGCATCCCACGGCCACGGCCACCACCACCACCATAGCCTCTCTGGCCTCCTTGTGGTCCTTGTGGTCCTTGTGGCCCTTGTGGTCCTTGCGGGGCCCAGGCTCTTCCACCTTGGTAACTTCCTCCTCTTGGTCCTTCATTGTGTTGTTGGGGTGAAGGTGAAGGTGAAGGTGAAGGTGAAGGGGAAGTCCTTTGGAAGGCTTGATCACTGCCCCCACTACCTTCCTGAGGCTCGGAGGTTTCACCTCCACTAGGATTTTGAGTTCGCTTCTTCCTCCCCATGATGGTTTCCAACTATTGATGGCTGACTGCAGAGCGAGTGCACAGCACACAGATCAAACCATAGTTGATTTGGAACTTACCCACTCTAAGAAGAAGCTCAAAAACTATTTGAGACTAAATAAGCAAGAAAATCAACATTCAAAGACACTTGAGACTGAAATTCATGGCCAAATCGAGCAGACCCATACATATCGTTGAATAAGCAAAGCAAATACTTTATATAAGCCTTTAAAATAAGAATAAAATAAAATAAAATAATTAAGAAAAGCAAAAACAGAAACCCCTATGCACAGAGAGAGAGAGAGAGAGAGAGAGAGAGAGAGAGGCAGGGAGAGGGAGAGGTTGTATAACTGACCTCAGAAAATTGAAATGAAACGGCAGTTCGTCAGAGGAGCAATTGCTTTGCTTCTCCTGGTTCTGGGTTCTCTCTCTTCTTTCTCTTCTCTTGTATTCTTTCTCTGTGAGAGAGAGAGAGAGAGGAGAAAGATGAAATTTTCCAATGAATATGATGTGGTACGATACAAAATATATTATTGTAGTACAATATGAATTTTTTTGTTTTTTTGTTTTTTTTGAGGGTAGAGGTACTAGAGGTAGACGTAGAATTAGTATTAGTTTAATAAAATAAATAAATATATATTATGTAACGGTATCTTGAATTTTAAAACTTAGTGAAACCCGCAATTAACAATGACCGCTGGTAGGTCTTTGAAAATGACAACTCCGCCTCCGCCAGTGAAAGGCGGCAAGAAACCACCTCTGGAGTCTCGTCCTCTTCTTTGGTGCTTCACTTGTGCACACCACCACCACCGCCAAACAAATAAAATGACCTTCTTCTTAAACAATAATAATTGGAAACCAACAAAGCGTTTATGTCTTGGTTTGGGTGGCATTAATTGGAGTGTGTGAATAAACTAAGTGCCAGTTTGGCATTGCTTATTCGGGGTGATAAGTGATTTTTAAAAATTTTGAGAAGCCCAACCGTTTGGTAAACTGCGAAAAAATCACTTATTATTAAAAATTCTGTGAGAGAAAGCTATAAGGAAAGCACTAATTAGGTGCTTTCATTTTCGATTATGCAGAATCGGTTTTGAAGAGTGTTAGGTTTAATGATTATGCAGCAATCATTTTTCGATTATGCGTAAAATCAACATCAACAACCCTTTTAACAAAAATTTTACCAAACGCTAAACTACTTTCTCTCACAAATGATTTCTCTCACAAAGAATCGACAATGATTATTTTCATAAAGACAAAGAATGCCAAACTGGCCCTAATTTTAAATTAAAACAAAAAACAGTATTTATTTGTTAACATGAATACATGTGAAGTTGACTCCACTTGATTTCTTATTTAATAATGTGATTCAATTATGCTAACAGCTCATTTGGTGCGTGTCAATTCACCTCAACTTAACTTCAAACTTGTTCATAAATAGAATTATATATATATTACCATTTCTTATAATGTTAAGATATGCGTTATTCATAGATCATACATCATGTTACAAAAAGATGTAGTACCACCATCCACCAATAAATGGAATGCACTATTATTTCCACCTATACTTTCATATAATTCCACCATCATTGGGGCGTGGTGGATGCTACTCTTTTTTTTCTTTTCTTTTTTTCTTTTTTTTGGGGTTATAAATAATGCATGCTTTGTGGTTGTGGGTTAGGGTTGCGGGAGCTTGGATATGCAACACAACAAGTATAACTCAAGTAAATAGAAAATGAAAAAAGCGTATCTTCAAATTTAAGGTCATTATTGAAATGAGCTCTGAAGTTTCAATTTCATTAATAGGAAACTCAATGTTTTTTAAAATTTGGCCAATTACGCACTACATCAACTTCACTGTCGATATTCCAATTAAAGCCAGCTAATGTCATACATTTGTTTATATTTTTGTAAAAACCATCTTGAGTTGTTTCTAAAATAATAATAATGTTTAGGTTAGATGGTTAACTTTTTTTATAAATGCAAATATATCATATATGTGTGTGTGTCGTATGTATCATGTATGTACTTGGCTTGGCCTGGCCTGGATATTGCACACATATTTAATGTGGTTAGATAAACGGTAAAGAGGTAGGTGGCCACTGTATTTGCATTTGGCATGGTTTTGATTAGTAATAGGCAGGCAGGCAGCCCTCCAATTTGATTAGTAATCATCGACATGTGACTTTGTCATTTGGATTGAATTTACACCAAATTGATTAGCAATTATCGACATGTCGCCTTGTCAATATCTTGTAAGTTTGTAAATTGCTGAGTCCCTTATGAGCTGATACTTACTTTCATGCTCATTATTTTCCAATGCAATTCAAATAAAATAAAGAAAAAAAACAATAAATAAATGGAGGGATTCTTTTGTATCAATGAGAGGAGAGGTGCATGGTTCGTGACTCGTGAGGTCATTTGAATAAACTAGTGGGTTTGGTGGGGTAGTGGGGCATAATTCCTTTATTATAATGCTAATCCTATCCTACCTATTACAGAGTCATAGTGCACTGCATATAATGTAAGACAAATTTATTATGAGAATCATGAGAGAAGGTGAGTAATCTATATTTCGAAAGACAAGTCACTAAATCCCAATAAATGAGTGTAAGAGAAAAAGAAAAAGAAAAAACAAGAAAAAAGTGTTTAAGACTAAAACAAGTGATTAATGCCACTCTTACCCCATGAAGTTGCACGTTTAGTTTATTAGTTTTGTGAATAATATTGTAAGAAGATGATACCAAACAAAGTAGGAGTAGCGCAGACATGAAGCAAGCAACCAATCATATCAAGGTAAAAACCTTAATATTATATTAGCATGATGGGTTTTTCTACTAATGTCCCAGCAAATAGAAGCCTCTCTCATTTGAAGTGCAGATCAGCAATGCGCACCAAATGGAGAAGAAGATAAGAGACTTTTATAATCTTCCTACACCTACAGACAGAGAGCCCAACATCACTCACCTAATTGGAAGCTCATTGGAGTTTCATTCTTTCTACAAATTCATGGTCATTAAACAAATTATTATGCCAACTCAACTCATTTGTTTTCCTGTCAAGTCTATACACTATACACATGATATTATATGCTTATACTCTGTCCTTTGTTTTCTTCTTCTCTGATTTGGGTAAAGAACTGATAAAGATAGAATATCTGACCTACACCAAAATCCTCTATCAATCCAGTGGACTCAGAGGGCGTTTGCACTGTTTGCAAAGGAGTTCATCAGAAGTAGAAAAACAAAGCAAAATAAAAGAAAATTCATCCATTCCATAGTATAAATCCAGACTCACATTCCAAAAGCTCTGAGCTATCATTCAGTTCCTCTTTTATTGAATCTTCCAAAATGTTTGGCCACCATTTTTAAAAGGGAATGAATCGAAGTGCCTGCCACATCCCAATGCACTGCTCTCAAAGGCAAGTAAATTTCTTATCCTGTTTTCAAAGTAAAAAGAAAACCAATTATTCAATAATATATGCAGCAACTAAAACTTGTCAATGTAATGAAATTGCTCAATCAACCGCAAATGAAACTAACCTGCTAAGGCAATAATCATAAAGCCAAAGGGACAACGGGAAGGTTGAATGCACCCATGAATCTTCTTCTTCACCAGAAGTCAGCACAACTGCAAATTCCATCTTGGAAATGATGAAACCGACTCAAATCTCTTACAATTATTTCTCTCTTTGTAATAAGAGTGATGACCTTTATGGCAGCATGGCAATCACCACAAACCCGCAAATTTTTGGTAACTAAGATGGGTTTGCCTGGCCTCAGACTAAGAATTGCGTAAGCAATGGCTAGCTTCTCACTATGATAAAGGAGGATTCTTTCTTTCTCCTCTTCCTCAACATCTTGTAAAACAAAACTATTTTCTGCACAATATCCCAGCCTTTTCATATCTACTAGTAGTTCCTCTAGTTTTTCATGTATCTGAGCTGATTGAGGATGGGACTGATCTCCACCAACAAATCCATGAATAATCCCGTTTATCTCAACCCAACTGCATCCTGGACTCTTCTTAAGGCCTTGGCCCTTCTGCTTGATTCTGACATAGGCTGCATCATCCCATCTCCCAACAGCGCTGTATATGTTAGATAAAAGGACCAAATTTCCAGTACCTTCGAATCCTTTCCCCTGAATTTTCTTGGATACTTCTTCCCCAAGTTCAATATTATTGTGGACCCTACATGCAGCAAGCAGTGCACTCCACACACGAACATCAGCCTCAAATGGCATTTTTTGGATGAAAACGTGTGCCTCCGCCAAAAGTCCAGCCCGGCCGAGAAGATCCACCATGCATATGTAATGTTCCATCCTCGGGGTTATGTTGAAATCCTCACTCATAGCACTAAACCAGTGTTTGCCTTCGGTGACAAGCCCCGAATGGCTGCAAGCAGATAAGAGACCAATGAAAGTCACGTCGTCGGGCTTAATGCCAGCTGCCAGCATATGATGGAACTGTGAAATAGCTTCCATCCCAAGGCCATGAATCCCATAACCAACTATCATTGCATTCCATGAGATAATATCCCGCGTAACCATTCTGTCAAAAACTTGTCTACCTCTATTAATCTTCCCACACTTTGAGTACATGTCTATTAAGACATTACAAATTGAGGTGTCAGTACCGAAACCATGAACAATTGAATAAGCGTGACCACAGGCCCCATGTTGAAGAGCAGCCAAATGTGAACAAGCTGGCAAAACACCCACCATGGTTGCCAAATCTGGATCAAACCCGGACAATTGCATATGATGAAATATAAGTAAAGCTTCCTTTGCATAACCATTCTGCACGCAGCCTGAGATGATAGCACTATAAGAAACTGTATCTTTTGAATTCATTTTATCAAAGAATATGACTGCGTCATCTATGATCCCACACTTTGCATACATAGACAGGATTGTGTTTCCCACCATTGTGTTTAAATCAAACCCAGATTTAATTGCATAACAATGTACTCGTCTCCCTCTACTCAGATCAGTTAGCTTTGTGCAAGCTCGGAGTATACTCCCAAGAGTTACCGGTGTTGGATTTATTTCCTTTCTTAGCACCATTTCATCAAATAACGCCATCGCCTCTCTCATAGAGTCACAGATCACATACGCACCTATCATAGCGCTCCAACAAACCTCGTTCTTGACATCAATTGCATCAAATATTCTCCTCGCATAAGCTATGCACTGACATTTAGAATACATATCCAAAAGCCCAGTTCCAAGCACCACTTCACCACTGAGGCTCCTTCTTAGGGAGAAACCGTGCATTGCCTTCCCTTGGCTCAATGCATTAGCTTGTGCAACTGTGGGAAGAACTGCAACAATGGTGGAAGCGTTTGGACTTGTTCCAGCTTTCTGCATTTGAACAAGCATTTGTATAGTGTCATCATAAAGACCATGAAGCGAAAACCCGGCAATCATAGCATTCCATGCCACGACATCTTTATACAACATACCATGGAAGACGGCCTGTGCCTCTGCCAAGTCGCCGCACTTGGCATAGAGGTCAATCAAAGCAGTGCAAACATAGACATCAGAGGCAAGCCCAAGTGCTTTGGCATGCTCATGTATCTCTCTACCAGCTTCCAGTGCTTGTAAACCCGTGCAGGCCTTGAGAACAAACGGGTAAGTGTACTTAGTGGGCTTAACACCCGATTGGAGCAAGTCATAGTACAAGTGGATGGCTCGTTCAAAGGGTCCATTCCATGCGTATGCTCTTATGAGAAGGTTCCAAAGAATAACACTTGGTTGGGGAATTTCATCGAACACGCGGGATGCGAGGTCAACTTGATTGCAGGCTATATACAAATGGGCTACTTTTTCAAGTAAAAAGGAGGTGTCCTTGAGGCGGGTAGTGTTTTTCAAGAGATGTTGATGGATTTTCTTGGCTTGAGGGAGAGATTTAGATCGAATGCAGGCTTGAACAAGGTTTGCATAATAAGAGTCGAGAGAAGTGAGGGTATTTGTGGAAAAGCCGTGTGTTCTGGTTGCTAGTATCACTAAGGCAAGTGGTTGAGTTGTAAATTGGTCAACAAATTGGCGTCGAGTGAGTCGTCTTGCGGTGGCCAACCATAACATTTCCTTGTTCGTTAATTTGGCTTTGTCTTTGTCTTTGGGACCAAATTAACGACTCCCCCACAAACAATGGCGGGTTGGTTGTGGGTGCGTTTTATGTAGGTGACCAAATCGATACGTTATCATCTGAACTGAACCAGATTTGATTCTTTATTAACTCCCGGAAGAAAATTAAAGGTAAGCCAGTAGTTTTTAAAGAATTCTTCCCCTTATCTTATTTTCCATCTCATTTGTTTAAAACGTAGGGCACTTTTCTAATAACTTATGAATTGTCTCGCACTTTTCTAATAGAACAACCCAGTAATTAAATTGTCTCGTGACACTGACTAAAGCATGATTAAGACTTGGTAATAGCTGGTAGATGGAAGTACAAGAAACAAGCAAAAAGAAGACTACAAATTAAATTATTATACTAATCCACACACAAACACACAGATGTATATATATCGTTGTTGTCATCATCGTCGTCTTTATTGTCGTGGTGATGTCACCATATATATATATATATATATGTATGTATATACTTCCCCAACTTACCAGTAGAGTAGTAGATATACTGCATGCGTGTTAACCCCAAATTAATTTTGCAACAACGAGAAACACATTTGCCACTGTGGTGACCTGTATATGCAGCTTTTGTTGTTGTTGTTGGTCGGAATGTATATGCTCTAAATTAATAAAGATAAAAGTTTAAAGAGCCCTTTTTTTTTTGTGTTTAAAATTTCCCAGCAAATGAATCGATGTTGCTGTACCTGTAAGAATGAATAAGAAACTCAAAAGTTATATGCATATGTTAATTCATATATGGGAAAATGTTTTTGATGATTAACTTAATTAAGTCAGTATGTGCGGTTTAGATACCCAATCTAGCAAGATAAGTATCTTTATTTGAAAACATGAATTGAATACACACACACATATATATATATATATATTATAACACAAATGACCCCAAAAAAAAAAAAAAAACAGATAAAAAAATGCAGGAAGAGAAGCGTCAATAAGAAGAAGGTTTTGTCTGAGAATCTGGAAAAGGAAAAGTGTGAGGTCCTGAAGAGGAGCGAGGAAAATAAGGGACCTTGAGTCTTTTCCTTTATATATAAACTGACCATGATGCATGAATGGTGCTATAAATCGTCAGGTAGCAAGAGCTAGCAACAAGGAGAATCAAGGACGACGACCAAGGAAGGAACACAATTAATCAAACTGAAAAGCAAGCGTGCGTTGCGTGAGTGCGTAAACAGGAAGCTCTGATCATCATATAATTAATGGCGCCAGTGGGATTACCTCCTGGTTTCAGGTTCCATCCAACAGACGAAGAGCTTGTGAATTATTATCTCAAGAGGAAAATTAATGGCCAAGAGATTGAGCTTGATATCATTCCTGAAGTTGATCTCTACAAATGCGAGCCTTGGGAATTAGCAGGTGATGATCGATCATCCATCTTAAATTTAATTACTACCTTCTTAATCTTAATTAATTACCCTCGACATGATCATTCCAGTTCGATCTATATATACAACTATACTTGTTATATATATATATGGCAATGACATTGATATATGTATGTTTGTTGTATGCAGAAAAATCATTTTTGCCAAGTAGAGACCCGGAATGGTACTTCTTTGGACCCCGGGATCGAAAATACCCAAATGGATTTAGAACAAACAGAGCGACGAGAGCAGGATACTGGAAGTCTACTGGGAAAGACAGGAGAGTAACATGCCAGAATCGAGCCATAGGAATGAAGAAGACACTAGTTTACTACAGAGGGCGAGCCCCTCAGGGAATTCGCACCGATTGGGTCATGCACGAATATCGTCTTGATGACAAGGACTCATGCTCCGACGACACCTCTTCCTCTTCCTCTTCCTCATCCCCTTGTGCCGCCATTCAGGTAGGTAACATCATACATATTTAATCCACGCATATTATTAATTAATTACTTAATATTATAGTATATGGTTGCATGCATGCATGGAATGGAACTGATCATGTTACTCATCATCTTACCAAAAAAATTAAAAATAAAAGAGTGCAGTGCGATACATGAAATAATTTTCGTCACTTCAATTAATTTAATCACTACAAAATGTATATATCATTTTGCTAATTAGTATATAAAATATTATAAATATTGGGAGAAATTAATATACTGGTTTATATATTCTGAATGACTCTTTGACACATGCGACGATCGATCTATTTGACTCGAAAAGCATCAAGCATGCTTGAGTCAGTAAGAAAAGCATTTCTTTTATCTTGCTTTTATTATATAATTTCCACCTCTTTTACAGCGTGGGATGCAAAGGCAGGCTAGCTTCATTAACAATCTAATAATCAACACTAGCTACTACTATAGTATACTAGCAGCAATTGATCAGAAGGCTTTGGAATGAAAAATCTAGGAACGTAAAACTTGCATGAGTTGCATGGAAATGGAATTGGAAGCTTATTTATGAATAACACACAGATCTCATATGATATACTTGAGTGTTTTGTCTACTATTCCAATTTCCAATATCCCTACCCTACCCTACCCTACCCTACCCCTTGAAATAGATCGATCCTTCAAATCCCTGACGCACAGACATATTCGTTGCTTGCACTGGATCACTTGGAGATCTCTTGTTAGTGAGAAAAAGCTGATAAGCTTCGCTTTGTCTTTTTGTAATGAGACAAAAGTACAATCCTCCGCATGATTCAGAAGATATCCCTTTAACTCAAGCTTAGGAATTGTATTTAGGCTTAATCATTCTATGATATCTGGACTTGACGATTGTAAACCTAATTAAGTTACTTGGCGTATTCCAAACCACAAAAAGCAGCCACCCTCTGCAGTCCGCATCACTTTCATTATGTAAGAAGGTGTCGGGGACTTTTTACTTTATTCCAAAGTCCAAAACAAGATCAATTATATATTATCCGCATCCCCTTTACGCTTTTACCATAAGAATTTAAAATTAAAATTATTAACTTCATCACGATCCTCATTCGTGTATTTTTTGTTGCACTGCACAATTTTAATTTAACTAGTTTTGAATTTTACATCCTCCTCACTTAAGTTGCATGATGAATTTAAGGGTGACTAATATTGAGCATGACCACCAACGTAACCCTAACGCGCATGCAGGATTCTTTTGCATTATGTCGCGTGTTCAAGAAAAATGGAATTTGCTCGGAGATGGAAGAGCAGCAAGGGCAATATAGTGCCTCCCTAATTCAGGAAAGATCATCACAAGGTACCACTGGTAGTGCTACAAATTTTAATGATTGTGAAACCATGTCGCCGGATATTCCGATGACAGCATCGTCGTGCCTGGAGGAAGATGACAAAGACGATTCATGGATGCAGTTCATCACAGATGATCCATGGATGCACCAGTGTTCTACTAACCCTGCTATGCCTGCTGAAGAGCACCTCTCTCATGTCCCCTTCACAAACTAACTAAATAAATATTTCCCTGAGCTTTTGGATCTGATGGCTGGATTGGTGGTAAATAACTTGAAAAAATGCATGCACACTGATGCAATTTTCTTACAATAAAATGAAACATACATACACGATTTCATAAAAGAAAACCAGACCAAGTTTGTAAGGGTTTTTCATTATATATCCTTCATCAATTTGTAGATTGATTAATCATTTTTAGCTGGCTTTAGCCATTTTAGGACGGTTTGGTTGGTGGCTTCTCTAGAGTCAGATTATCAGATGACTCTAGTCTAGAGATTTTGATGTCGACTCGACCTCTTTCTGGAGGTGCTTTGGGTGGGGTGTTGTGGAATAAAATTGTATGCAACATTTTTAGCAATTGGATTTCGATGTTGGCCTCTTGAACTAATGGCATATTAATGTTTACAGTTTCTAGTTTGTAATGTTGTGTGTGCCACTCAATGTTTAATTTCTTCGAGGTCTTTACAGTTTCCTCTGCTGGTTTCATCCCGCGTCTCTTTCGATGTAATAAAATTTGAAGAACAATAGTACTGCAAGATATTCTTGTTCCAAAATTATGCAGAGAGACAAACATTTCGACCACCATGTTGTCCTGTACATTTTGGACAGCCAGCAGTGATTGCTTCATGTCACAAAGCAACAAAGCCAATCTTCCACTGCTCGAATTCTGCAGAGCCTAACATGAAGGAACTAGCGCTTTGATGCCCACCGCCTCCAAACTCCTGAGAAGAAAATGCATATTCGATTTTAGCTTTTTTAAAGTACTGTATATGCCATGCCATGTAACAGGCAGGAATCATCTGTGACGAAGGAACAACCTGTGAGATGGGCGTCGTGTCTTCGGTGTCCACACTCCTAAGGCTTATTTTAAGCATTTGGTCATTTTCAAGCTCTGAGACTCTGTATACAACAGCCCCGACACCCCTAAAGAGAATTTGAAAGGGAAAAAAAGGACATGAAATCGGAAGGATGAAGAAACAGACATTTTAGTGACACCTTAAAGTACATATCAAACAAGTTATTGAATGCGCATTCGAAATCCACAAGGGTAAAATCACAGGAGGTGATGAAAAAGGGGAGTATCTTCCACTTGGGAAACCAATGTCTAAGTATATCAACATGCTATTGTAGAGAACAACCTCAATAAACAGAGATAAAAGCCAATTTCCCATCTTACTAACAAAATATAATGGAAAAAGTTCTGAAAAATGCAGATGGCAGGATATGCCCATCCGTTCCACATCAATCTCAAACAGAAAGACATGATGAAATCATGAATTTTACTCGAGCAGTGTGAAAAAGGATTCTAACATAGGTTATATGAACTAATATACAATCCACCAGACATTTTACCCGGTAAAAAATCTTCATAAAAGATTTTATTTGTGAAGCCATTTCCAAACGGAGCAACTGGTTCCTCAAATAAATTCCTTGATTGACAATATCAAACTCGCAAATGCAGCTCTTGAAAAGATTGCTGTGGTTGATAGTTGAGGAACTGCTTTCCCAAATGGAGGAGCTCATAAGACGTGTTCTGTGACCCCTTCAGAGAGAATGGATAGAAAGGACTAAGAATCTAAGAAAGCTCAGTTTCTGGAGGATGGGATTCCAGAATTGAGTAGTTTCCCCTTTACGGAGACCACAACTGAACATCTATTATTAGTTGCCCTTTCAACTGAGGGTATTTTCTCCATTGAATAAATATTGAGAAGAAAAAAAAAAAAAAAAAATTGACCACAATTGTATGAAAAACCATAATAATCGAGGAAACTAACCAGTTTCTCCTATATGAGATGTCACTCCAATGCTATAATCATTTATGGCTAAGGAGGAAAAATGCTAAATTCATCATGCAATTGTTTAAGTCCACTTATAGTTTTCTGCATTCAACACTGTTTGTGGATGAAACATTTAAAGACGAAAATTGGAATGTGATAAGTAAAATACACTGGCAATCAGCAGCACATCTAAAGAAAGCAAAACCAAGCCAAGAAACTTGGAAAGAATTTTCACAAACAAGGAACAGAATCCCACAGATACCATCCATTTCCTAAAGTGACCAAGTTAATTTTCAACAACACAGAATGAACAGAACACAAATCCGAGAAATGCATATATTTCAAGATAACATGAGTGAATAAGTAGAATGCCACAAACCTTAAGTTTAGACTACGGCTTTTAGTAGCTAATTGATGTCCGAGTTCACTCCTCAACTCTGAGATAGAATCTGCGTTGACAGCCTACAAAAAGATTATGCATTTACAATCAATTTTCCATCTTTTACATGCAGAGAATCAGAGGAAGTATATACCAGGCAATGTCCAAAGGCTCCACCCCCAAGTGCAATTTCATAAGACCGATTGAGAGCTTCATCTATTAATTTCTGCTTTTTTGATAAGCTCGCCATTCCTTGACTAATTAAGGACTCCAAATCCAAAGAAAGCAGCTGCTCAGGGGAACCAAAAAAAAAAAGATCATAAATTTTAAAAAACGAATTCAACTATATTATTAAGAAAGAAACAAGCAAATTACTTGTTGGAACAAAGACGGGTTGAGGCCGACGTCGTATTGAAAGTTTAAATCTTTGAGCCCACTACTGAAAGCTTTACTATTAGGGAGGCTCCACCTCCAGAGATCCCCATCCTCCACATATTCGAACAGCCTCCTCACTCTGTCAAACTGAGCAACCACCGCCTCGTTCTTGTCGCCACTGTCACCGCCAATTTTGCTTTTGAAGTAATCAAAAGCAATGGTGGCCCCGCTCCTGTTCATGTCTAGGACACCGGTGACGTTTTCATCAATGCGCGTCGTTTCGAGGGCAGTCTTGTGGTGGTCCAGAACGACGACGCTGGGGACCCTGGAAGAGATCTCCTGGACAAAACCAGGGGGACCCACAAAGTCAAGGAGGTAGAGGCGGTCGATCTGGTGGAGAGGGAGGTGTTGGGGGGTGATGGGGCTGTAGACGGTGTTGGGGAAGAAGAGGAGTTCTTCCATAGACATGGCTGAGAAGTAGAGGTGGGCGGCCAAAGCAGCAAACGCACCGTCTGGGCAAGGATAGTGATACAGCACCGCCGCTTTCATGGTTCTCGCGCTCCTGCACAAAGCTGCTGCACAACTAATGTCCGCCGCTCTGCTGCCTCTAATTTTAACTGGTTTTTTCTTTTTTCTTTTTTTCCCCTTTTTCTTTTATTTTTGTTTGTAAAAGATTAAATAAATTAGGCAAGAGTAAAATTAGGGGGAAAATAGTAATTTAGCCGGTAAACTACAACGTGGTAGAAGAAGATAAGTCTCTCGCTCGCCGAGTACAAGTCTGTAATTCACCTTCGTAGTTCACATACTGACTGATAGTTGATTCTTCCCAAAATGACAACGAGCGTCGTCCTCAGGAGCGCTCCAAATCTATGGGCTTCGGCCGATACCAGTAGCAGGCACAAGCAACAGAAAACATCTGAGTCTCAGGTGGGCTGCTGTATCAGTATTACGGGCAATTCCAGTTCCTCATTAACTTATTGTGGTTGGCGGAAGCAGTTACTCCCTTGCCTTTCCTCCTCTCCCAGGCACAAACGCCGCACCTTCTTACCTTTGGCGTCTCTTTCGTCTTCTTCTCCTTCCTATTCTCCCAACACCTCTACCAAGCTTTACGTCAGTGGTCAGTCAGTTCTCTCTTTCCTAATCTAATATCCGTTAACATGTTTTGCAGTATAATGATGCACAAATGCTATTGGGTTTTTGTTGTTGATGATACATACAATAGTGGCATTCTCTAATCTATATTCTGTTTACCTGAATTACAATTCTACTCCTGCTGCTCTGCAAAAGAAAAAAAGAAGAAGAAGAAGAAAAAACTTGATTTGGACTAGGATTAGCCTCTGAAAACTCTGTCCAATTTACATTGTAAAGCACCATACTTTAGGAGGTCTGTAGGCTTGATGGACAATTTATGCACTTGGGTCCTCTTGGCTAACCAACACTCGTGGAGTCATGGACTCATGTGTCTAAGATATGAAAACAAGGATCCCCACAGTTCAAACTGTATGTTAATAGAATGCATATTACGTATCAATGACGGGGTATTGTTCAATTTCTCATATGGTTCTCAATATTTTCTCAAAATTGAAGTTTATTGCTCTGTCTACGACTCTTCAGAGTTCAGAGTGGAACAAAACATCACAATTAATATGCTTTGTCATGCAGGGCTTTCATTTCGCACCACTGAGGAGAGTTTGCGAAATGCTTTCCAGAATTTTGGACAACTTGTAGAAGGTGAGAGCAAAGATGTTAACATGTTCCTTTTCTTAGTTGAGCTGCCTATAGCATCTGTCAGTGTTTTTATGGGTCAGCTATTGGTTATTTCTTTTCACTCTCTTAAGAATCTGCTTTTCATTTATAGTCAATTTGGTGATGGATAGAATAGCAAATAGGCCAAGAGGCTTTGCTTTTCTCCGCTATGCAACTGAAGAGGAATCTCAAAAGGCTATCGAGGGAATGCACGGAAAGGTATGTCCTGGCCAAGAGGCTTCTCTTTCCTTTCTTTCTTTTGAAAACAAGATGAAAAAACTAGGAAACAAATGACACTGCACCACTTACTGATGATATATCAGATTCATACAATATACCATTACCATCAGTGCTTGAGGGAGAGATGCGAGCGAGTCCTGGCCAGTGTATGAAACAACTATTTGTGTATATAAGACTTTTGACCATTAGTTGCATGTGAAGCCAAAGATCCTTCTAGTTGAGGATTTTCAGTAGAACTAACAATTCCTAATGCACACCTGGTCGAGAAATTTGCCTTCCTTGATTGATAGTCTCATACTGCTTGCTTTATGCGTGTGTCTTTGTATCCGTTAGTGTCTTAGATGACCCAATTTGTCCTGGTATTGCTCGGGTTATTAGTCTGATTCAGTCTGTTGATCTATTTGTTCTATTATTTCTACAAACATGCACAAAAGCAGCACTCTTCAACTGTTTTGAAGGCTGAGGTACTCTCTCGGACTATCGGGCTCCAAACAAATGAAGCAACAATATCAGTCTTTGGTAGCATAGCTTATAACCAGCTCATGCACAATGACATATCATCATTTATAGAACATCACCAAGACATTAATTATTGTTCGTGTTGTTGAGGTTAGAACTAGTGTGTCTTATATCCATGTTTCCAATGCTTTGCAACCAAGAGTCTCTGACCGAAAAAAAAAAAAACTACGTCGATACATTCCATCACTCAAATTCCACTAGGAAGTAATCGCAATCAAAGAGCTCATGTGTTTCAAACTTTTTGGTGTTAATTTTGCGTTCAGGTTCTCTTGATTGTGTGCTTTGGTCATTGATTGAGCGGACATGATTTATTTACAGAGTGAGTCCATCAGCAGAGTCTAGTATAAATAAAGTGCCTTCTGTTCTGTGGACTATTGGTAGTCTCTTTGAATTTTGCGTTGTTAAGTTGGGTTCCGATAAGTCCTCCACATGAGTTTCATACAGTGTAAGCACTTGGCAAAAGCCAAACTGGCTTCTGAATTTTAATCTGGAATGGAAGGCATGACAGCACAGCCTCATAAATAGACAAACAAGGCCCTTGGGTTCTTGGCATGTCAAGCCTACTGAATTTGAATATGAATTGAGACACTGCACCTCTGGCAGAAGAAACTATTTTGAATTTTTCTTCTTTGTTTTGTTTTTACAGTTTCTGGATGGCAGAGTAATATTTGTTGAAGTTGCAAAGCCCAGATCAGAGCTCCGTCAAACTCCCAAACAAAACCCAAGACAGTATTGAAAAGTCGGCTCTAACGTCCACTTTGTTAGAATTCTAAATTCTCCTTCTTGTATACTGCTGTCTCCTTCATAGAGGAGTAAGGGTTGAGGAATTATGGGATAGAATTAAATTTTGGGCATCTCTTTGGGCGTCGGTTTAGGGGCAGTTCAAGGACTATCACTACTCTACCATCATGAGAGACATGATGGCAGTCTTAAGATGATTTTACTGAAGTTTTTGTGTTTTTTAATTACAGAATTATTTTAAATCTTAGTAGGTGAGACACTCTCTTTTTTAGGTCTCGTTTGTTTTGATAGAGGATTTTTCCTCTTGATTATCAATATAATGTTTTTATTAAAATATATATATATATATATATATATATATATGCGCCTTCAATTCAAGTTACTAAATTCATGGGGTTGTAAGAATGTGGTATTGCGCATCGCATTACAAGTCAAAAAAGAAGAAAAAAGAAATCTTATGTACTGTTCGTATCAAATATTTCCACTCGTCTAATCCCAGTTCCAGTTAGGAGACGAATATGTATCGAATTGAAGCCTAATCATTTCATTGAAAGAATAGGGTAAAAAGAATTAATCCATAAAGGACGACGTTACAGTTATTTCAAATTGCAAAAAATGCAACATCAGACGCCAACAATTTAAACTGAAGCATGGATTTTTAATTATACGGGTATTGCGATAAGCTAGAAAACAGAACATCTGCCGTGGGAACTATGAGCAGACACGAGCCCGCTGCCTGTCCCTCATCTCTCCTGATGAGTTCATATTTCTATCTGCTAAGCATCTTTTGTATGGTGCAAACCCCTTTCTTGAACTGCAAGGGAGAGATTGAGTCTCTTCGCGTAACGCATCAGCAACCTCTAAATGCTTCTCTGCTAAAATTTCCACTGCACTAACTGAACCATCGTGTGATAAAGACGTTTCCGTCTCTTTCATTGTTTCATCCGCACAAGAATTGGCGTGTATTTGAACTGAGTTTTGGTTACATGATCTGACTTGAAAAAATGGTATTAAACCATCATGCATAAACCACCATGGCGGAGGAGCATCAGGGTTAACTTTCTGAGAATTAGGGCTCTGTTTTTGGTGTTCCACAATTCCACCGAGTGACAAACGCGTGTCTAACTCATCCAATCTTAATGTTTGAGCAAGCTTATTATTCTCCCTCTGACAATTCTCTTGTTTAGCCTTTGAATCCTTGGTAACACTACCAGGTGGAGATTGTCTATCCAAGTCTGATACCAAAACCGTCCTTCCAAATAGCTTAATACTTAGGGAAGCTCTTGGACTGCCAGCATCTCCTTCTGTACTCACAATGTGATTGGAACCTGATCCATGTTTCTGGACATCCACATCAACCCAAGGGTAACCAGAGTCAGAACTCAGAACCCAAAACCGAATAGAGGAATCAATATTTAAAATTTAAAATTAACAATAACAGTTACAGTTCACTTACCATGCACGCAAATTTTTCCGGAGTTGAGTCGGCAGATAACTGAATTGATGGCACGGACTCTTTCACTTCTTCAGTGGATGAGTTGGATGTCATGTAATCATTCTCTTTTTCAACATGGGATAAGATGGTTGAGCGCATGTCAGTGGTACATGAAGTTGGGGTTGCAGATCTGCTAGGCTGGTCCAAAGCTGCAGACCCCAGTACATCTGAACCAAGTGCAGATAATACTGAAGTAGGCGATTCTTGGCCCTTCCCAGAAACTGAAAAATGCGGGGACGGTGACCTTTCTGGTGATCCAATGAGAGAATCGACTGATTTACGTGGATAAGGATGCACAGGCTTCCGCTTAGGCCGCGGAGGAGGTATCTCAATTGGTGTGATGGAGCCTTCGCTAGGTCCGCTCGACTCCTTAGATACCTGAAAGCAAGAAAAACCACATCAATGCAATGAAAAATAAATACTAGCTGAAAATACAACCGACGGACGTTTTAATGGCATGGGACCTTAAACGTTTAACTCAAGAAATGTTTCGATCGTGTGCATACTATAATAGGAAATATGAACTCAAGTCAAGAGCATTCACTAAAGTTAATACCTTAGAGAAGAACTTTTGAGCATGACTTCGAATCTGAACTGCAGTTTTGGTGCCTACATGTTCTGAATGAAGATAAAGAATAACTTCGTCATCAGATTGTGTAAAAGAAAATTTCTCTTAGACAGAGTTATGCGGCCCTGAACATACCTTCTATTTGACGCCAACCTCGGCCATACAATTTCAAGGCTTCAAGGAACTTGTGATGCTCTTCCTCTGTCCATTTTTCTCTTTGTTTTGTAATTGTGTAAGGTTTCCTGATCTGAAGTGAGGGGGAGAAAAGAAAGAGAGAATTAATTTAGCCAAAACTTGAGCAGGGTACATAGATTTTTGGCCAAAAGAAATGCTCCGAAAATGAAAGCTAAGAGAAGAAGGGAACCTTAGGTGTATGGTCATTGCCAAAGGAAGATATCTCCTTGAGTTCAATCACTGGTTTAGATTGTGCATCGCCTTTTAGACTGCAATCGGCAGCTGCAACAGAGGCGTTTGACCCTGTGGCTTCACTGTAATCCTATGGCCAAACACAAAGTCGGGTTGATACTTTTTCATCCAACATAGTCAAAACAAGTGAACAAGCGTCGAACATTAGTACACAATTCAGTTGGGAGGAACACACACAAATAATTCTGCACCAGTTTTACATGAGATTACCGAATCACACATATAATCCCAACCTCAAATCAAGATTATGCACCATCTATACGAGGTTCACCCAAAGTGGTATATATCTACTGAACTATGCATGATCTGGTATTGAGTTGAGGGTCAAATTTCTCACATCTTGGACTGGAACAAGTTGTACTAAGAAATATTTAAATCTAAAATTGCCTAACAGAGAGAGTGCTCATTGGGAAACTAAAATCAAATCCCAATCAAAATCATTCATTGAAAAGACAGAAAATTGAAACACAGTAAGCCAAATTGCATTTGCATACCTCAACAGCCATGGCTGCTCAAAAGAAACAGAACAAGTCCAGCACGTTACTTACTGCAAGAGGTTAACGCACTACACCTGGAAATTGATTGCCCACAAATAAAAGAAACACAAACAAGCTTTCATTAATTGGATATTCCGCTGCATTTAAATAAAAATAAAGATAATAAATAAGAACCAAGCAGACTTTTCCTATAAATAAATAATAAAAACACAAAAGAAGAAAAGTGTTTTTTTTTTTGGGAAATTAGAAAAAAAGAAAAGTTCTTTGCTTATGTAGACCAGATCAATCAGAAGCTTACCTCAATGGTATCTGAAAGACTGAAAACAAACTTGTCTTGAGAGTTTTCTTTTTCTAACTGAGAAAACAGAAGGCTCCTCGGCTTTTCCCGAGAAACAAAATACAGATTCCGCCGTCGGATTCTCGGGAAATAAAAGAAACGAAAAGGCGAAACCGAAAGAGAAAGATAAGATTAAAAAGAAAGAAGAAGCAAAATCCAAATTCAGAGAAGCAGGAGATGAAGATGAATACAGAGAGAGAGAGAGAAATGAGAGAGATTAGGAGGATAGTAGAAGAAGCGCACAAAGAAATTCAGGGTTATATGGAGGAAGAAAGTAAAAGCAGGGGATGCCACGTCAGAGTGAGTATTTTTTATTTTTGAAAATTTTGTTGACAAATTTGGCAATGAAAAATCGAGAAGGGCCTGGGAATCTTGTGGCTGAGAACGCAGGGGACACTCGGCACTTTCTGATACTCTGTCTCCCACCTTTTCGGCTTTTCTCCCAAATTAAGAAAATTCTGTATTCCTAATTTTTATTCATTCTCTGATATGATATTCTTGTGGAAGATATTAAGTCCAGTCCAGATCGGATAATACAAACACTGACTCAGGAGAGGAGGCTTTCCGTTTTCACTAATTAGATATTTCTGTTTTCATTTTAAATTTAGATATAATATATGTATTTTTTTTACAAAAAGCAATAGAATTTTATTAAATTAATATGAATAAATAGTACGAAAGACACATACCGTAAAGGGAGACTAAGAATACTCGGCAAAGATCAACTAAGTTTCTAGAATCATGAGAAAAAATAAACACAGAAAACTAAAAAACGATAGGTTTTTTTTTGTTTTTTCAATACATGTATTAGTCTAAACTATAAGAGAAGGAATTTCTCAAACACACATACACACACAAAAAACTATGATGTACTGGAAATTCGAACTTGAGAGACTCTAACTTGCAAGTCAATGCCTTCTTCACTGTAGTATTGTTTTATTTGCTTAATTTATAATTTAATACGTTTTGAGAAAATGAAAAAATAGGTGGAAATGAAAAAAAAGAAAAGGAAGAAAATATCTGAGCCACAAGAAACAAGGAGAGACAAAGAGGGGTGGCCAAGGGCCAAGTCCCTCTCTAAATCTCATCTCATATCTCAAGTGCAAAGTGCAAAGTGGAAAAAGTGGAAAAAGTGGGAAAAGTGCAAGTGGTGTCCCCTCAGCTTTCAATAATCTCTTTTATATTATTGAAAAAAGATTATATCTGGAAAAAATGTGGATGTGGATTTTACTGAAAATAGAGACGTAGGGAGGTGAGAGTGTGACGAACTAAGGTGGTCCCCACCTCTCTATTATCTTGCGCTTTTTGACACCTCAGCTGCACTTTATTTCGTGGCTTCCTTCTCTAAAAGCCACGCTCTCGGGCCCCACCGCCTCCACCCCACTCAATTTCAATCTTCAAACAAAAGGGAGTTATTATTCATCACAAAAATTAATTATACTGTTTTTTTCTTTATAAGATAATAATTATATTGTTATAGATTCAGATAAGAGTATTTTTTTTTTTTTATAAGTGATAGTCGAAATTACAGAAGATGAAGATTTCTCATACACGTACAAAACTATGATGTTGAGAATTCAACCTGAGACTAGAATCTACAAGTTAAGCCATTTTTCACTGAGTTAGACCTTGTTGGCATTTAAGTTTTCTTTTATTACTAAAAGAAGTTTTTAGTTCGAATTTCCTCCTATATTCATATGTTCATAGAAAAAAAAATGACCAAATAAAATATCAGTAACAATTATTGCAGAGTAGAAGATGCTTTAATAATTCAATTCATTCCGGGACCTTGTAACATAGTATTAGCATTGGGATTAAAATAAATTCCAAAGAGAAAACCGCATTAAAGTAAGATGAACGGTCCAGATGAACCTTGACTTTGGAAACGATAAGATTAGAATAGAAGCCTAAACGACTAGGTGCAGTGTGAAAAGCAAAAGTGGAGCCCACCTTGTAGTATTATTAGGCCAAAACTCAAAAGAATTTTTTTAATTTAAAAAAACCTTGAAATATTTGCAGCCACAAGTTTCTAGTATCCAACTTGGTCGGGGGAAAGATTTGAGTCTTAAATTTCTATGCTTTGGTTAGCTGGGTTGAAGTTGAACAGCAAAAGGTCATTGACACGTGCCCTGCAGACCCATTCGGTGATCCACACACACAGCCAAAAACAAAAGCAAATAACGATCACCCAATGGAGAGGTGGATCTTTCGTAGAAAAATAAACAAATAATAAAATTCCAGTGGTGGATATTTGTTTCTCTAAAACGCCCTTCTGGACCGTGATTATTTTGTGGAAGGTGTTATTTGAAGAGAATGGATGAAATGCTGGCAATGCTACTTATGAAGGGAAAAAAAAGTGTATTTACATTTAAAATTTAAAAAAAAAAACCATGAATAATAAATGCATTGTTAAGAGATGAAAATGACAAACTCAAGGAGGTTTGTGATTTTCATATTCCCTCTCATCTTATTTTCGTGTTAAAAATAACACGTTCTCAAAAGTAGTTGCAACATAAGAATAAAATCTCATATTTCATTATGAAGGCCCCATTTCTTATAAATAAAATACAAATGCTACCTTGGAATTGAATTTTTGAGGCTGGCTCTGGTGTGGAGTGGGATCACCACCAGCTTCTGTTTTTTATCTAGGATAGGAGGAGGAGGAGGAGGAGGAGGATAAAGATTCACTCAGATCGTATCATTATATATCATCATCATATCATATGCATGCTTGTTTGGCAATGCCTGCCCTGTGCAGGCCCCACTGGCTGATTGGCTGGCATCCACCGGTGCTTCATTCCTCACCCAATTTCCAACCCAAAGTGAGGCCAACCAATCAATCAAAGTAGGCATGGAAAGGAAGTGGAACACCAAACAAAGGTGTAAAGGCTGCTCACATGGATTTTGATAATAATACCAACAAGTTTGAAGTTTGTGAGGCTCTTGTTCGTTTGTCTGATACTTCCACAGATCCCAAGTCCCTTCATTTTAGGCCAGATGGATGAAGCCATGAAAGTTGATCCAGGGGCCAGGACAGGAAAGGACAGGACCAATTGCAATTGCATCATTGCATGCTTCAGTTTTAGTTTTAGGTTTGGATTTCTTTCTTTCTTCTTTGCTGACACTCACATGGTATGTACTAGGTGCCTGCCCGCCTAACCCTCTCTTCCTACTTTCTGGGTAAATAATTTGGCCCATGTGATTAGGCTCAGTTTGTTTGTACCAATGCCAAACTTGAAACGCAAACGCAAATTGATGATATTAATATCTTCTTTGATCTTTTAGGATTAATAAGAGAAGAGAAGACACACACTCATTATCTTTATATATTCAGATTGTTTTTTGTCTACAAACAAACAAACAAACAAACAATCAAACAATCAAACAACCAAACAATCAAACAATCAGAATATGAATGTTCCAACAAGTTTTTATTCTCTTGTAAAAATCATACACATGCAATGGAACTTGGGCCATTCTTCTCTCATGTTCAGCGCTGGGCTAAAATGCCCATGAGCAGTTTCAGTATTATCTATAGGTTGGGTTTAGTTTACTTAAAAAGGATCAAAGACTGAAATAAAGACCCATCAGAAATTAAACACCACAGCCCCAGCCCCAGCCCCAGCCCAGCCCTCCAATCAACAACATTATTAACATTGACATTAAGTTGATTGATGGGGTCTTTTCTTATAACAAAAATCTCGCTTGTTCTGCATCACAAGTTCACAATACAAGTTTACTGCATAGGATAAAACATCATTAATGAATCCTAGAGAGTACAGTACAGGGTACATGGTACAGGAACAGGATAAAGGAAAGGAGATGATGGGATCAAAAAACACAAGACAAGACAAGAATTGTCACAAGTTGGCAATGGCAAAACTTTAATAATGTTGATGGGAGGGAAGGGAGGGAAGGATCATCAGAAATGATAGAGATGCATTGATGGTGTTTTAAGACATGCCTTTATGGCTATACTAGTTTTCTAACAGACTTGACAACCTGTTACTATAAAGCTTGCTTGTGCTAACTTTGATGAAATGAATGAAACCCATCTTTATGAGAGTGTACTCACTCACTTCACTGGTGCCCAATGTGCCATTACATTTACATGTATAGCAGCAGCAGCACCACCACCACCACCATAGCTCCTTAAGATCTTTATCACTCCTCTTAATCAAACCTTAATATAAACAAATCAAATCAAACATGAATACATAATTGCTTCCAAACAACACATTTCTAATCCTTCCGACTTTGCAAACTGGCACTAATCTTGGTTGCCAAATATATCAAGGCAACACTAATCTTGCTTGCCAGTTAATCAAGGCAACACTAATCTTGCTTCCCAATGAATCAAGGCATCCAAAACTCCAACCGGTAGATTGATGGTAGTAAATGGGATTCAACCTCGAAGAAATTAAAATTTGAAAAACAAACTAAAAGGAAAGGAGATGGACTTAGGGTCATATCAATCAATCAAGGAAGTGCTTTTTTTCCCCAGGAATATGTTAAAGCGCGTACACACATATATTATATATTTATGCTTTCAGTACGTCTCAGGCATGGAGGAGGCCCACAGAGTTGAAGTCAAGCCTACTACGGTCAACGTCTTGGCCCTACACTCTCATTACTCTCACTCTGGTCATCATCCCTCACACAAAGACACATAAACAAACAACACAAATTAATTAAAGGCACTTTAGATCTGTCATTACGGATTTCTTTTGTTTTGTTTTGTTTTTGTGGGGGAGAGAGAGAGAGACAAAGTTTGCTACAACAATAGAAATAGAATATGAGAGAGAGACAGACAGACAATTGAAATATGGTTTTTCATATATAATAAATCTAAAAGTCCATGATTAGGAAGTCAATGCCCGAACCATACGATTTTTCTTGCTGGAGTGGAGGAGGAGAGAGTGGAATGGCAGTACGGACTGGAGAGAAACTCAGCAGGAAATACACGTATGGTGCGTTCTTGACTTCCTCTTTTAAATACTGCTTTTCCAAAGCTAACATTGCTAAAATAACAAAAACAAGGAAAATAAAACCTGCCCCACCAAAAAAGAAGAAAAAAACAAAAAAGAAAAAAGTTTGTAGTTGGTGAAAATTGTACTGAAGTAATGAACCTTGGAAGCAAAAACAGCTCTACTAGCAGCAGAAGGAGCAGAAGAAGCAGCAGGAGCAGTAAATGAAGAGCTTCAGCTCTTGATGAGAGGGCATTCAAAGTCCCAACTAACCCAGATACTTGTCCCACATTGAATACCACCAGCACCAGCACCAGCAGGCTGCCCAAGCACTACTGTCTGAATGAACACTTTTCTGATCACCCTATTTAAGGATGGTAGAGGGTAGAGAGGAGAGAGGAGAGAAAACAGTTGTTCCATGATCATCAGGAACTATTACAATTCAAGGCTGCCTTAATTTGCTGGACAGTGGTGCCAATAAGAGTATTCACAGTATTCACCGACTCCAAGTTCAGCTTAGCGGATGGCAAGCTGCTCACTAGGATTTGAAATGCAACTGTAACTAGTGATCCACCACTTCCATGTACGTTGCAAGAACTTGTTGAGGCACCATCTCCTTGCTCCGGCCTTCCGTCCGGTGAAATGGTGAATCCTGATGGCAGCAGAGGGATGTAAGAAGGATCCTCACCGCTCATTGCAATGTTGATGGATGGTAGATCAACAGGGCTGTACACAACAAGTGACCCTGATGAGTCTATGCAGCTCTCCTGCAGCATCAGCATGTTGTTCTGGCTAGTGTTGAAAGCCTATACAAGCAATTATTTCATAGTACAAGCGAGTTATTATTACACATTAACTAGTCCTTAAAAAAAAAACAAAACAAAACAAACAAAGGAGTTGCATTGTAACAATGGAAATAGCAAATAAATAACTTATTATTTCTTACTCTTAGAACAGATATGCAGTTGCCTGGATGTGAACCATTTGCTATATGGGCAACCTCTTGCACTGCATTGTTATTGGAAAGGACATCCCACTGGAGGAAAACAAATTAATCCGATTGATATAACAGTTACCAATTGGAATAGGCAGTATGTATGAGTTTGTCTAACAAGCATAAAAGTACCTGAGGTCGAGTTCTTTCATCCTTGAAAAAATTGAACACATTTTGTGGAGATACTGGTAGCCAAATGGTCGTGGCTGCACTAAGAACCACACCGTTGGGCTGACCAGGATCCGTGCTCTTATGGATGGTGACTCGCACTCCAACCTCGTTCATCCCAGAAAGGGTGGTCCATCGATGGCCGTTGGATGTGCTAATGCTTGCACAGAAGTTGTTGACCATCCTTTGGGCAAGTTTCATCATGCTTCTCTTGCCTTCAGCCGATGGAATCACTGATTATTCAAAAAATAAAAATAAGAATGTTGAGATCAAGCTGCTAGGATAGAAAGTTAATAATCATAGAATTACTCTATATGGTGTTGAAACATTTAAGCTACCTCCTTCAAGATCTCTAGTAGAAGTTCCTGAAACCATTAGGCATGCAAATCTTTCACACATTCTCTGAAGAGCAGCAAGCCATCGTTCAGCTCCAAATGCTAATCCACTGTGAATAAGATCTCTATAAAGCCGATGAGTTGGGGCTTTGTCTTCTATTTCCACATGTTCCACCCATGAAACCTATTTTTTAGCATTTGATATGCATATGAGCAAGTTAAGTGAAGTAAAGTGAAGTTATAACATTACTTAAATATTGTGTTTCAAATACTTTTTGCTTGTTAAACAAAACAAACCTTGGAATATCCGTTAGGCATGTCTTGAATCAAGCACCCGGAAGGAAGCCTATGAGATCGACATTGATTTGTAAACTGGTTATCTCGTGGAAAATCGTAAGAAACATCGACAATTGCCCACAGGCCTTGCTCAATTTGCTGGCAATAACGAAGGAAGTAGAACTCCCGAGTTTGTACCAACGGTGAAAGCACCTGCAACTCTTTATACATCTACAAAAATATCCTTAGAGTGAGAACTTATCCAAACATAATTCTACCATAAAACTAGACAATGCAAAAGACAATCAAAAGATTTTCTTACTAGCCACTTACCAACTGCAAAGACCCACTCTGACTGCCCAGCATTCCAGATGATATTACTTCGATTGTCTTTGCCATTGAGACAATTGTTGGAAATAGCTCCCCAAACTTGTTCTGCAAACATAAAATTGTTGAACACTTGGATATAGGTAATTAAGATAAATACTGCCTGATACTTGCAAATATAAAGTTGGGGAGCGGAGGAGGAGGAGGAGAGAAATTACCGGGTCCATAAACATTTCGACTAATGCTAAACCATTCATGATAACCACACCAGAGTCTCTTGATGCTTCAATTCTAAGATGGGGATTTTTCAAATGACTATTAGCCCTCGGAAAAATCCTCTCATAGCTTTCAAGATTAAGAACATCCCTCCCATCAGTAGCGGACTTAATCCACAAAGGCTCATTGGTCTGCAAAAGCCTAAGCAACTCTTCCATGGCATTTGCTGCAATATCAGTCATGAGGGACTTGTCCATGTCCGATAAAACGGTAGGGTGGTAAGGCAAACTGGGCATGGTAGATGAAGTAGTCCCTGGAAGAAGATCAAGATCAAGGGAAGGGCCACCCACCCCATGGCCCCCAAAACTTGCCATTGATAACTCCAAAGACGAAACATGAATAGGCTGAACAGGAGGGAGCTGGGAAATTGGCCTCCCAATGCATTTGGCAGCAATGCTAGATACTCTATCTAGCTGCAAAGCGGGGAAAGCAGGACAAGAGAGACAGCAACCAAATTAATGAAAGATAATTAAATAGACTAGTTTAAGAGAAAATTGCATCAAGTTGGAACTTTATGACAAAATTGAAATGGGAAATTAAAGAAAGAACACCTCTTCTTTCAATTGGGCATTCTCCATTCTCAATTTATGTTCATCAAAATAGGAATCTTCATTGAGGGGAGGGACACCGCAAGCTGGGCAAATGACATTTTTGAGGGCCTCTCTGATTGCAATGTTCTCACATCGGATCTTGTCGTTCTCTGCTCGAAGCGCACAGTTATCAGCTCTTTCATGTTGGGCCTGCGTGTTTTCATTAGTATAAGAATTAATCAGCACAAACAAATTAAAAAGAGAAAAAAGAAAGGACCGGTTTTTGAGTACAAGTGTTAGTTAGAACAGAAGAGAGTGAGTGAGCACCTTCATCTGGGTCCTCCGGTTTTGAAACCAAAATTTGATCTGGCGAGGAGCCAACCCCAACTCTCTGCTCAACAGCAACCTTTGCTTTTCATCTGGGTGAGGGCACTCCTTGAACATTCTTCATATCAAACACATGCAATCAGATTAACATCGTTCCGATCACTCGCACAAGCAACCCCATAAACCAGACAGTGTCACGGACAAAAAGTCTTAAGACAAGCAGTGAAACGAACAAGTACAACTACTAGACTTACCCTTCAAGCTTCTGAATCTGGTTAGCAGTGTGACGATGGTAGCGCTTCTTCCTTCTTTGAGAGTCAGAGGCATCGTGGTCTCCACCAGAGCCAGCGCCTCCTCCACTGCCGAACTCCATTTTCTCCTTAAGCTTTTGTGTCCTCCTACTGGAGAAGTAGCAGGTACCAAGGAAGCTAAGCGCTAGACTAAATGGTTTGGTTTAACGATGATGAGCGGAGCATCTAGCAAGTTAGTAGTCCCATGGCAAAGCAATATTTGATTGACATAAGCCAAGAGAAAGAGAGAGAGAGAGAGAGAGAGAGAGAGAGGGAGAGAGACAGCAAGCAAACAAGAGTGTATATTTATATGGTGTGTTGACTTTGTATTGTTTGGGGTATAATATAATGGGGTTATGAAAAACTGGGTTTGTGGGGGTTTAAGGAAATGAGAAGGAAATGGGGTGTTTTGAGAGGGAAGAGCATTAGTTATGGAAGCCCAGGACAGGCATCATCAACTCAGCACCAAACCAAGATTTCATATATTTCATTTGATTTGATTTCATATTTCATTTGGTAGCTTAAACGGCTGCCAAGATATCAAAGATATCGGCTTGATTTTGGATAGTGAGTTATGGCACTTGGATGAAATCTTGGAGGCGTAATTAACTGTTACCATAACAAATAACAAAGAGAGAGAGAGAGAGAGAGAGAGAGAGAGAGAAGAGAACCCCAGAAAGAAATAGAGAGAGAGAGAGAGAGGATGACTATGCCACTTTCTTCACTGTTTGTTTGATTTGTGATTTATGATTTGTATGTCTACCGCCTCTACTAAAATGTAACCGATGATGAGTTTTAAAAGCAATGCTTCTATCTAACAACACCACCAACCCAAACCCAAAGCCAAGGAAGAAAATAAGAGAGAGAAACAGAGCCAAGTTCGTCAGAAGAAATTAAATTCTCACTCACTCACCCCATTCGAGGCAGGGAGAGGGAGGGAGGGAGGGCTTAATAATAATATTATTAGTTTTTTGGGTTAATTTTTTATTAGTTCTTGAATTTAGACTTGATTTGCATTTGAGTCCCTCAATTTCCAAAATCGTTTCCGTTGTCCTTTAACTTCACTTTCGTTAGACAAATGGTCATATCGTCAATTTTGTTAACTTTTTCTGTTAAATGCAAGGACAAAATAATTTTTTATATTAAAACCAAGAAAATGAAAACAAAATCATATCTTTAAAATAACAATAAAAGAAATAAAAAACCAACAAAAACAAAAAAGAAAAATCAAATTTGAGAGGAGTAGAAATCGGGATAGAAGGAGAGAGAGAGAGTGTTTACTTTTAATTTTTTTATTCATATTATAATCAATTTAATACAAAAATACTATTTTGTCTTTGTATTTAACAGAAAAATTAATAAAATTAACGACAGGACCATTTGTCCTAACAAAACTAAAGTTGAAAGACCACATAAACGATTTTGAAAATTAAAGGACTCAAATGCAAATTGAGTCTAAATTTAAAGACTAATAATACTATTAACTCTAGTTTTTTTTTTTCCTCTCTCTCTCTCTCCTGCTATACAGTATACTAAATATACTAATATAGAATGGTACAGTCACAGCCAGGTGTGCACCCACCCATTCAGCTTTTATTACCAGCTCCACTCTTCCCTCCCCCTCCCGTCCCCCGTTTACACGGCTTAGGGTCATTTCCCGGCTACGTGGCTGTATTTACAAATTTAACCTTTTTCCTTCTTCTTAGGATTCTTGTGGCCGAACTGCGCTGCCTGGGCTGACTTTCTAGTTTCTGCCTGTCAATAACTTTTACCTTTTCCGTACAAATTATTACTCTCTTTCATTCTATTATTGGTGATAACGTAAAAGAGTTTTGATATATAATAATAGAAAGAAAAAAACGTATAAACTGACTAGCTACCACCTCTGTCTAAAAGTCAAACATGATACCACTTTCGGGCTGCAATCGTGTGTGATGCCACTTTTAACGCTCTTAAGTCAAACTAACCCCTCCCTCCCTCCCTCCCTCCTTTTTCAAAAAATACTTCTATTAAAAGTGGCATACGAGAATTTCTCTATGTTGCATTTCTCCCCTCATTGCAAATTTGCAATTACAAAAACGATATCAGATTAATTCATCTATATTACAGAGATAGTAACGCATTATTCTTCAGCTAAGCTTAAGGATATTTTTCATGATTTTAAGTTAAAGACGAATAAAAATTCATGCAAAAATCCGTTGTAACAATTTTTGGAGTTTGAGAGAGTAAGGTTACCTGGTTAGACTATCGACCGAGCCAACTGTTTTTGCTAGTTGAGAGCTTGTGCAAATAGATCACTTTGACTTGTTTTTGTAACGTTATTTAAAATCAACAAATATTGGAAAAGTTTAAAAGGGAAGGACTTATCTTTTTCCTTATGGTGTAAATAGTTTGACTTTGATGTACCATTCTGATCTCCAGGTCTAATAATTATAAGCCTCTGATTTTGCTATTTTCTTTTTATAAACTCCTAGATTTGTCTTCATTCTATAGTAATTTTGATGGCACCAGCAAAGGCCTTACTGACTTCATTGTTATTAAATTAAAGCCTGTAGCATCTGACTTGATTGTTCCTATTTCATTGTTTGTTTCTTTGTTCAAAATATATATATATACTGTAAACTCCTCCATCCCGCAGCTACAATGTTACTCAAAGTATCAGCTTCATAAATGCAAACTTTTGATTGATTCAATTTGCAAATTAGCTTCTTAATAAGTTTTCAACTTTTACCTAAAAAATATTCTGGTGCAAAATGGGCGGCCTTCTAGCTTATAAGTATTATTTTCGAGTGGTTAATAACATTTTCTTTTGTCTAACCTACTAGCTAAGTATTATTTTCAAGTGGTTAATAACATTAGCCGAGGTTTCTTGAAAGAAAAAAAAGGTGCGACCTGTACCTATACCTATATGTAGCACGTTAAATAATAAATATAGTTCCATGGAATTTTAGGTGCCCTTACTAGGAATAAGCATATCATGATATCATGCATTAAGTACCGAGCTATAAGCTAAAGCTAGAGAGCTAGCTAGTAGCAACCCCTTGACATCAAGTAACTATCTTATAAAACTAAAACCCTAGTTGGTTGTTTTAATTATAAGGAATATGCTTCGCTGATTAAAGAAGGGGATTTAGTCGATCATTTACACCTATGGAGATTTAATTCAGTTGGTCTATTTAATTAGCTTAATTGATCACATCTATCATATAAAAAATATAATTAAATAACGAACAGAAAACAAATTAAGCTTATATTTATTCTAACTCTTTAGCTTATTGAATGATATTCCATTAAGCACACGACAATTCTCTAGGTATTAAACCATTTATATCTTTGCATACACATATCATATGTCTTAAAGGTATATTAAAAGGTGTTTATCGATATTCATTTTGAGCTTTTCTAATACCCCATGCACGCGTTATCATTTTTCGGTTGTAAGGTTGAAATATTTTTGTCGCATTTTCGTCAGGATAGGTCTATCTTAACGAAAATTTGGTTGGTTAACTAGCGCCGGAAAATTACTTTCTCGACAACTGGTACTTCGCCGGGACAGATTGAAGCTTACATGGCAAACCATTCGTCACATAGAAAACCCACTATGGCGATTTTTTTAGCCGCCAGAGGTTAATCTCTTTGACGACAAAACCTTTGTTGGGTAAGTTTGCTTGAGACAAAACATAATTTGCCGGAAAAAAAAAATATATATATTTTTATTTTAAAAAAAATCCTCTTACACCGCTAACAAGCAGTAGAAGAGGAGGATAAATAAAATAACGAAACTGATGAAAGTCCATAAACATAATTTGTCATTTTCGCATTTACAATGCAACCCTTGATTAAAGTCCAACCCAAACGTATTCATCAAAATGATATAGCAAAACATATTAAAGTTCAATCCCAGCTATTTCTGCCAAATTTTCCCCAGTCTGGAAAGATATATAGTTTTTCTTTAATTTTTTTAATTTTTATATATTTTAATTTTAATTTTTTAAAGCGGATTGATTTTGATCAACTAATGATTAGTAAAAGGCATGGACGGGATATTCATCCATGTTTCTGAGAGAACCTTGACAATAGAAGGAAAGTTTTATTGAAATCTTGAAAAATTACACCGGGGGACAAATAATCTGACTCCGACTCATAACATTATGTAATATGGTGTCCTGAATAAATTTAAGAGGCACCTCAAACCAAACAAAACACAGGTCATCTCATTTTCTAAACCAAACTTAGCAAGCATGTGTGCAACACCGTTGGCTTCTGTAAGACTAATTTTCTTGAAAATACAAAGATACAGTAAAATTTAATAAATATTTGAATTAGAGTATATTGAAATCTTGTATAATAACTTGGATCAGGATTAATTTGCCTATGATATTGATCAGGTTCAGTGTCAAATATTGCCGTTACGTACATTTTATTTACTGATTCTTGACATAAATAGTCATGTGTTCCAGATTTTCACAGGCTTCAATGAGAGGATTGTAAATAATTAGAGATCGAAGCCACGAATTTGAAAATCAATCAAAACTCTCTCTCTCTCTCTCTCTCTCTCTCTCTCTCTCTCTCTCTCTCTCTCTCTCTCTGTGTCAGAGAGTTGGGGATAGACGATGTGATCGAGAGATTGAAGAATAAGCGGCCAACTGCTTCTTAAAATGGAGAAGGTTAAAAAAGAACAAGGAGCAAAGGAATTAAAGAATAAAAAATTGAATGGCTGATTGCGGTACGAGTACATATACCGAGATAATTGCGGTACGCGTAACAATGTAGCAAAGCATGCATTGGATTTGAAGTGCAGCCCAGCAGCTAGCTAGCTTTGAGCCTTTCAACCAAAAAATAATTATTATTGTGTCCACTCCACCTATATATTATAAAGTATATATCGATCATTTGTGCCTGTACCCTCGAATCATTAATCTGTGTATTGCAATTATATCTCCAACTTTATTACATACTGACTCTGTCTCTGCGTGTACAATACATATACTAAGCAGCTAGCAGATTGATGATGAGTGTCTTGTCTTCCTTCTCGCGATCGATACCAATTAATACAGTAGCTAAGTTCTGCCTGTGTCTTCCTACTCTCTACCAAATAGTTCCCAAATCTTCTGGAGCGAAGGCTACGTACAACTAAAATATTTATTTATATATATAATTCCAATCCAAAGCTATTTATATTTATGTATATATATATATAACTGTCATACACCATTCTAAATTATTATTTTTGGAAAACAAAAGCTCCTTGATCACTATATATTCATCTGTATATAGAAACTACAGAAGTCAATGAAACCCTAGCTAGCTACTTATGTTTGAGACACACCCACACTCACACACACGAAAAACTGTCGATGGACTAACTAATCCAGATTGAGTTAGGCCTACTAGCACTAACTAACTATATAATAAGCTCAACTTTGTTATTAATTCCGTCCAGTGTTTTAAACACAGATATAACTAAGATATATATATATATCCAACTAACTAATCGTTTAGTTTCTTAAAGGAAAGTGTGATTGTTTGTGGTGATTATGATCACGTCGTTTTAACAAACAGGCCACTTGGAATGGCATGGACCAACCAAAGCGAGTATGGTTAATGAAGATTTTATTACAAGTAATAAAGGATCTGTTGCAGCAAGTCATTGCTATTAAATTGTGGAAGGTTAGTGGTAGGGAAGGTTAGTGTAGCTGCATCAGTTTTTTCAAGAGCTATTTAAGGAGATTATTCAATATACACATTAGATCGAGTTGGACGAAGAAGAATGGCTGAGTGGCTCTGGCTTGTCTTGTGTAGAAGAAGACTAGAACCACCCCACCGAGGGACAAATTCAAAGTGCAATGGCGGTTTCCACAACACTAATCACTGACTTAGACTAATCTCATCATCTCATCATCACCCATTTTCCTTGCTTGTAAAGACAACCAGGCATTAATGCACAATAAGTCGCACGTCCTTGTGCAACATCATGGCAATGGATGGACCATCTAGCTAATTCATTATTAAATGCTAACACCATACTTACGCAACTAAGGAAACATATATATTGAAAATTGAAATAATATATATAAAGAAATTCGAAATTGTAGAAACAAAGTCGACCAACTTTAACTTTGCAAATAAAAGAATCAATATGATGAGACGATTTATTACAAAATCTGAAACTTGGTGAACTTTAAACCCGTTCGTGTCCGTGTAAACCTAACTAGAATGCATGCATGCCATTGCCAAGGCTGAGAATTAGGCAGGCAGGTCGTAGAGACCGTGTGTTTTTAATGTAGTATTGTATTATTTGGTCCAGACAAGACAATATGAATATGACTTGTTGCTTTATTGAATTTAAAGCCGTAAGTTGTGACCTTTACCACTGCTGTCGACGACGTAATTGTTTCTACATTTATTTTGGCAGATGGCCATAGCCCATTGCTAAGCTAAGCTAACTACTCTCTCTTCTCTTCTCTACAGTCTATACACTATACACATGCAGCAAATATATTCATATATCAACAGTAGTCACTGGCACTGTTCAGGTAATCTATTAGATCCAATGCAATGACACTTAATTTATCAGACCTGACCTGACCAGGTGAACCTACAAATTCCCTCCCTGCCTTCAATTCATTCATTCTGGAAAGGGCCCAAAATGGAAGAAATAGAGCTACTAGAGCCCAAAACGAGGAGGAGCCCAAGCACCTCAAAAGAAAAGACGACAACTACTCTATTCGACCGTGGCTACGTGCGTGGCAGCAAATCCAAAACATCACCGTCCTCCTCCTGAGCTGCAACATGCTTCGCTTCGGGCCCCAGACAACCAAATGGCAAATATATTCATACACGACAACATAACCTCAAAACCAATCTAAGAAGGAACAGTGTAAGATAGATAGTACGCTACTAGATTTAGATTACAAAAGTATCATCAGGGACATTATTGACTTTGCCTGCATCTGTATGATTGGTATTTGCTATTTGCTATTTGGTGGTGTTTCAATTCAAGAAACTGAATATCCTTCACTTAATAAATGGAATTTGATTGAATGAGCTGAAAGCTGTATTGATTGATCCTACACCACACTACACATATTACATATACATACATTATACATACATGGACTTCCTTCATCTCTACACAAACAAAATTATGGTGACTGACTTAACTAACTTATATAATTATAATGCATGGTTATGAATATGATTGGATTGGGATTGGGATTGGGATTGTGAGGTGTCTGCTCGACTTTGGCGTTTTCTCCTGTATCTCCAGGTTACTTGAATGAATCTTGCTGCAAGCCCTCTCCAGTAAGGTGATTCATATCTAACATATACAATAAAACCAACAATTATGTTATCTCCTCCAATATTAATGCATAAACGAAATTCATAGTTTCCTACCTTCCACCAATTTTAATAATAAATCTGCACTCCAAATATAACCCAATCTTTTCTCAACTAGCCTAGCAATAGCAAATCCTCATACTCCAAAATACGGCAAAGCTAGCCTAGAGATAATACATTACCATGTGGCACATGCAAAAAAGTTGAAACTGGCAAACTCTTGGTTATCTAACCAAGCGAGGATTTTACTTGACCAAACAGGAAAAACAGAAAGCTATACCTGCTGCAATAAACGGTAAATATAAGAAAGTCACGTAGCAGTGCTATTAAATACCATCTTCAATCATGCATACCTTATGGCTCCTTGAACACGTGGTTTTCGCAAAAATCTGGAGAAAAGACTGGTGACTTCTTCAATGTCTGCAGCTCGGAGTGAAAATGCTTCCACGTTTGTTAAGCATCTCACCATCCTGTTGCTAAGCAATCGCTGTCCAGGAATCCTGATCTTACCGTCTGCAACAGAAACCACATTGATAAATTGATGTTGTCTTTTGACATCATGCACTGAGACCTAGTAAGATTTTTTTCAGAAGGGAAATGGGACTTATTATTTTTTGAAAACACGTAGCCTGACTGAGTCAACAGGCACTGTCACTGGACCTTGATTATAAACAGGCTGTTAGCAATCACATTAATACCTCTGTTCACTGAAGAATGCTCAAGGCACCATGTGAGAAGTTCCTCACCACAAACATCCCCTTCAGATAAGGAAACTGTAATCCCATCTTCTCCAATGCTCTCCATTTTTCCCCGCACAATAAAAACCATTTTCTCAATTAGACCACCATGGTACAAAACTTTGCTTCCTTTGATGTATATCTTTTGTCTTAGTCTTCCACAAATGGAATCCAAGATGGGTTCATCCATCAGGGAAAAAATTCGTACCTAGAGAGTAATTGGACATTATGAGTTAATGCCAAGTTGATAACTGTGAACCTTATATCGAATAATCATTGTAGTAGAAAGACAAAACCATCATTCAGGCCAAAAAGGCTTCACTTCAGAGTGCAACTTGAAAAAGAAAACAGCAAAACCGACATTTTGAATCATTATAAGTTTCTGGATCTATTAACATAGTTCCCAAAAATCTAGATATATTATTGTTCCGAGATACTAAGATGCTCACTTTCTTAATAAACTTGAAGAGATGGCGTCTTATATCTGTCTGAAGGTCTTCAGGCAAGTTTTCCAAAAGGATTTCTTCATTTACCCCTCTGGTTGCGGCCCAATTGTACCTTTCAGCTTGTCGTACTCGCCTACAGAACTCCATTCATGAGGCGTTAATAATCAATATTAACATCACAGGATATTCGATTAAGAGTGGATAATTTATTTTATAGGGCGTTAATTTATTTCTCACACAATGGATAATAACACCATACCTTCTAAGTTCCTCTGGCAAGCGTCTATGTCTCATCCACTGCTCAACGTCACGACGTCTCAGAGACATTTCTAACCTTCTGTAAAGAGAAACAGAGATTTCCTTTTCTCAAAGCAAAGCAGAATTTAACTAGGAAAGAAGAAACTGTCTGTCTTTTACATCATATTTCAGAAAGAAAACTAACTGGCAATTTCTATTACTCTATTTCTTTGAGACTTATTCACAAGAATGAAATACATCATGGTTGCAGTTGACAAGTGAACGCTCACGGTATTCAATAATTCAATTAGTACACAAAACTTTCAACTTTGAATTTCAGAAAAAAAAAACAGGAGAGAGTATTACTCTAACATATCATCCCATCGGAAAATTCTGAACCCAGGAAGAATTTATAAGAAAACAAAGAAAAACCAATAATTTACAGTTTTTATGTATATAGACTATACCATGTTGAAAGGTGATTAAATTATAATCATAGTTCCACTAGCCTATGTTCTATACGTACAATATAATACGTTCCAACCAAGTGACTTTGAAAGTAGGAATATCTGAGAAGAATAAATCCTAGGATAAAAGTTGTACCTCCGACCAAGAGCCTGCAGAAAGTTCTGCATATTTCCAATGAGAAGAGCAAAAAGCAAGAGACCTAGGCCAATAATAGCCATTGTAAAAAGGACTTCCCAAAGAAAATAACTTGGAGTTTGATTTCCAGCCAGAGTACTGATTTGCTTCATAATGTCACAAGGGTTTTTTTGTCAGTAAAAGATTATGATCATATTATTATATGCATTACAGAATTGACTAGACAATTACATTCACTTAAAATCATTTTCGTAATGAGACAATACCAAACAACTCTTAGGCCAGGAAATAATGGAATGTAAGTTTTTTTTCTTGAAAATATCATTTAGTCAAACAATAACTTCTCAAAGGGAAAGAAGAACTAGAAGACACTGATGCCGTCAATTTGAGATTTCATTCCAGAATAAAAAGACTCAAAACTAACTGAATTTGGCTTTCATCTAGGTGGGACAATACAGAGAAGGGTTTTATTCGGGTTCGTTTTTCAATTTTGACTTAAAGTTCGGAAATTTCAAGCTTCATCAATATTCAGTTTGATAATTGCTTGCACATGTTAACCTTTTGGTCACAGCAATCTGCTATTCATTACATGATTTAAAGCCTTGCTTCAGGTACATTGGCAGTCTAACACCAACTTCTGATGGACGGTCAACTTAAACGAGTATTGAACATCCTACACGTTAAGCTTTTAGGGGGGCAATGATAATCAATCGCTAACTTAAATGAGTATACAATAAGAAATAATATCGTTATTTGAGATGATACTGCCCAAAGAAGGTATAAGTAAAAGCAATACCTGGAATCCCCAAAACAGGGCGTATACATATCTCGTGATTACACTATTTTCTGTTGTAAGATTGACAGCTGGGCTGTAGATTCCGTAATCAAAACCATCTTTATCTAAACAAGCATTAGCATTCGTATAGTTTTTCCAGCTATCACGTACTGGATCTTCCACTTTAGAACCTGCAATCTCATTTCCATGCCCACAATCTACGAAGCTCATGCACCCACGAATTCCAGAGTCATGACAGACATCTCGAAAACATTGATTAACCCTCTGGGACAAGAAAGAGGGGAAGTAAGTGAATGGTTGAAAAGCATCCTTTCACTCCCATATCCAATAAATTTTCATTTGTTTCCGAATCAAACCAAGACAGAACCAAAATACCATGAAAAGACACATCCTAAATCCTGTCATACTTGAACTACCACTACAAACATAGCAAATTCCAAGATCAGACTGATAATTCTATATTAAATATGGTTATGATTTCATTTTAGAAATGAACTATCATGTTAAAATTGAATCATAATTACAACTTTAAGCAAATAGAGAATGATGGAATTTTTTCCATTTTCTTGGGCATAATAATGCATGGGGGAACAATATAGCAGATATTTCACTATGCCTGCATTCCTTGTTCAACAAAAGGTGAGAAGAGATTGTATATTAGTTTAAGAAAAAAATCTTGTGTGGACATACAAGATGTAAGTGTAAAGTTTTAGGGAACTTTTAGACACAAGGAGCATAAAAATGTCTATCATAAGAAACTTCGAGAAGTATGTTTAAGAATAAAATCGCCCCACCCACCTGTAACCCGAAGAGGTACCAGCACGACCCAACAACATGGCCAGACAACACAAATGTGAGAAGATTTATTATGAAGTTTGCCCATGCGGACTCAAATATGAAGCCACTTGGAGACTGACCAGCAAGCAGGGGTAGACACCTACACAACCTGGGAATGTACTGAAGAAGAACTGCAGCACGTAACAAATTTTTTGCATAGTTTGCACCAGATAATCCCAAGTTTTTTCGTAGAACTAACAAAATTATGATCTGCAAACAATTTAAAGATAAACTAATCAGAAGGGAAAAAAGAAGTGCTAACATCAGATAGAACAAGTTACAATGTCATGAGAGCATAAATAGAGAAATTGACAGATACAAGTAATTTAGGGCAGAGGGAGAGCGTCAATTGTGCCTTCGTGTATGCTCTGCTAATTTGTTTATTTGTTATATTGCTAAAGCGGATGAAGTCATCTGATTATACAGCATAACCACTGAAAAGCAGTATTCTTCCATGGCAAAAAGCAATAGCTTTTCAAGCACTTGTTAGCATATCAGAATTGCAAAATGCATCTCTTAACAACATTTTTTCTATCTTCTTTTGCAAAATATCTTATTTGGCTGTTGGAAATTCCGTGCTAAACACTAATTTTTATAAGGTGTCTAAAATTAGAGACACACTTATTGATATTCTACCTATGATGTAAAATTATAACATGAACAAGTTGATTGAAGTAGTTAATAATACAAAATGGAAGAAGATAATCAATAAAGCCAAGGAAAACCATAAATGTACTGATCTTATAGATGAGAGAGAGAGAGAGAGAGAGAGAGAGAGAGAGAGAGAGAGAGAGAGAGATGTTTACCTGAGGAAGCGGTAATACAACAAAGAAGTCAATTAGAAAATATCCTTGAAGGTAATTCCGAGCAATTTTCTTTGGATGGTCAACCAACTCGCCAGCACCAACCACTCTAGACTCGGGAGCCACATAAGCCAATCTAAACTGCAGAGAGAGAGAGAGAGAGAGAGAGAGAGAGAGAGAACAAATAATTAATTTATCTGTCAAGACTCTAAACTGATCAAGTTATCTCGTCACATAACATTTAGTTTCTTGTATTTATATTCTCTGTCAAATAGCATGCCATCAAATTAAATAAAACATGGTACTTTTATGACATTCAATATAGGACGAATTTCAATTATAGAAATAATGAAAAGTACATTAAGAAATCTGAAGAACGTAACAAATCAATAATCTAGTTTTTGAAACAGAATTTATTCTCACGGCATTTGTGTACTTCTTTCGTTAAGGACATTGGTGGGAGATCTTGGTTATGGTTCCAAACAGCCAGTGAGACTACCCTATGACTAGTGCCCAGATTATCCCTGATCTACTGAGCACAGAGTTATTACTGGACAACTGAACTAATTCAATGGAAACCCAGTCAGTGATGCATCAAAAGCTGTTCTTCATCTTAGAATAAAATAATAAAAAAGGAGCTTTAAGACATCATCAAAGGATGGTAAGGAAATGCATCGTATATGAAAATTATTCACAGAACTAAAGAAGAAGACCAAGGATAGTGAACCAAAATGAGTTTCAAATGGATGAGAGGAAAGGAAATCTTTACCTGAAGGAGTATGTGCATCAAGTATATAAAATCAGTCATGCTTCTCAAAACCACAAGTGTTGTCGTCATGGGCCAATCAAGAACTATGCATTTATTATCCTGCATCCAAATACAGGGAAATCAAGTTGAAAAGAAATGAACCAAAAAAACTTGTTTCTCAGTTACTGTCTTCACCTCAGAAAGGCACCATTACAAATAGATAAAGAAAATTTGTAAAATTTAGAGACCAAAAACACTTGTTTCTCAGTTACTGTTTTTTCCTCTCCATGGGTAGGAAGATGCTGGGCCTGTGGTGGGGTGTTGGCTTCACATACATTGTTGACCTAACAGCTTAAGTTGTTAGAGTATAGCGGTTGTCTAACAATTACATGTTAAGCTTATGTTCCTTTCAGGGAAATCCTTTCCTTCATCTTGTACAGGATAAAGATAAAAGGAAGACACTTTCAAAAACTGATAGAAACCCTTCAGAATTAAAACATATCGCCAATTCCTTAACATCAAAGAAGTCATATGGCACATACATGCTGAACTTAGTAGGATATGAAAAATAATCCCAAAATGCCGCCAAGAAAACAGTGAATAAATTGAATTTAGAATTCATGAAATGACAGGGCAGAAACAAACAATACCTTTTGAACATACAGCAAGAAGAAAAACAATGGATCTACAAAAATTGCTACTAAGCATGAAATGACAAAAAACTTGTTCCACTGTTGCACCACTTTAGCATGAGGGTTCATAACTCCAGGAATATATGGACGCAGAAAAGAGAAAAATCTCCTCGCCCAGCCTTTGGCATCCCCATAGAGAGCATTATGGAACTGCAAACAGTTGACAATAAAAGAAATGTGCATAAGATTCTTGGAGTGCTTGTATACCATCATTCCAGAAAATAAAATCGAACATGTAAATTTTGTGGTTAAATCTCAAGCAATATGGCTCGTTTGGGAGTGATTCTGGATAGGCAGAATCACTTCTGGGAAGAAGCACCTCCCACGTGCTTCTCTAGAAAATCACTTTTAGTGATTTTAATTTTAAATGAAAGGGATATATAATGCAGCTTGAGGGAAAATATTGCTTTTGCATACAGGGATGAGTTGAGTTTGTATCAAGAGAAAAGTATTTCGAATCCTGGAGCCGATAGGGACCCTTAGCATTGTCCCACAATGCCTAGATACCTTTGGTGGACACTCTTTCCTTGTTAGCCTTCAGGGATGATTTTTCCCCATGGGTTTAACAACTTATGCCGCCACCGTTAACATAACGCTGCAATCATACACAAATACTCCTCTAGGATCACTGTCATTTGTCTATAAACAATATCATCCCAGCTCTGTAGGAATCTGAACGAACCATTCACCAAGAGAGGGAAACCACTAGGGGTACAGACATTGTATCCATTCTCTCGGCCACTATTGATTCACCATGTTCACTTGCCCTTCGTCAATTTATCAAGTAGTCCAATCTACTAATACGCTTTTACCATGAAGCAAAGGGGAAGAAATGCAAAATTCTAATTTGTTGCTACCATTACTTCCTCAAAATTTTACAGTAACATACCAAAGAATAAGTAAAGTTGATGGGATTTAGTGGCATCTAACTAAATGAGAAGCCTGAGACAGCCGAGCTCCTAATTATTTGACGGGATTAGACGCAAAACTATAAATATTTTTGGTAGAGCAGTTATTTTAAGTGGTCATCATGCAGAGCATATCATAAAAGGCAGCAACAATGTAAAAATAGAAAATAAAAAGCCCTCTGAGTAAAGAAAGAAAAACACCTGGGGATCAAATATACCGGAAGCCCTTGAGTGTTGTGGTTGAGCAGCCTTGAGATTGTATGTTGGGCAAGTTGTGCAGTAAGGATCATTGCACATCCCTAATTGCCCAGATCTCAGTAAGTGTTCATTTTTTCCAGCATAGTTGTCATCTGTCCATTCATTCTGGTTTGTCACATTAGTAGAAGGAAACTTTTCTCCTGCAGGTTCGACTGCTTCTTCTTGCCCTGGTACAGCTTGAGTTGGCCGTAAAATGTTATCAGGCCTGCGTCTATATAATGGACCACTCATAGGGAGGAATGGAGTTTTTGTTTGACTCCTCAAGGGACCAGTATGGCTTACAAGGCTAGCCTCCCTTTCATATGACAAGTCCACAGAGTCCATAGGAATGGAAACTGATGCACTTCTGGTTCGTGACGTAAATCTCTCAAATTGTAAGTGCACATTTTCATCTGATAATTGTGGGTGAGTGCCCGATAGCATGGGTACCTCCTCTCTTTCATAACCAGCCATTTCTCACAAATTGGACCTAAAAAAGGCGAAGATAATATGAATTGCAATACATGGGCATTGATGCTAGTTTAATTTTAGATCATAAGGTTGACACTTCATTAAATCAACTCCAAGAAAAAAGAAAAAAAAGAAAAAAGAAAGAAAGAAGAAATAGATAGTGAAGATGAAAGACGCTTGCAGCAGGGATGCCAGGGAACAAAGCTTAAATGTGTGGCGAAGAACATAAGACTATATCACTTGCAAATTAACTTACTATTTTTCCTTTTTGCTGCTAGTTTTAAGGCATAAATTTGCAGTACTTCCAACTTTGAGTTTGAGCTAGGCACATTCTCAGGCACGCATATATAATAGAAAAATTTAAGAGAAAACATACACATGTTTAAAAGGATCATTCATGCTGAATATTACTAGAAACAAAAGAAAAAAAAAAAAAAAAAAAAAAAAAGCAGCATGCATTATTGGAGCTGAATATATGTAACGGGAAGAAAAGAAAAGAGAGAGAGGTAGCTGTTAAATTACCTGAACCCCAAGGAGAAGCAAAGTTTAATAAGTGGTTGAACCTGAAACTGGAGGATCTTACGTACGAATTAACAAACTTAAAAAGACACATTCTTTCTTTCTCATCACGGGGGAGCGAGAGAAGAGAGAGGTCGTCGAAGACTAAAAGCGTTGACTGAGCACAAGGACTAAGAAGGTAGAGAGAGAGAGAGAGAGAGAGGAAGCCAGTTGGATGGAATGGAAGAATAAGATACTAGACTGGTAAAACAGAGGAAGCTTCGATAAAAATAAAAAAAAATTGGAAAGGCAACGTAGCCTTTGGTTGGAGAGGTGGCACTCTAAACTCTAAAGGAGGCGAGGACGGACACGGTCATTGTACCGCTGCCAGACAAGCAGACAAACAAACCTTTCAAATTAAATGTATGCAATTATTACTCTATTAATAGTATGCTACCCCTCCTTCCTCCTTGTTTACTTTTCTTTGTTTTGCTCTGTGGTGTGTGTCTGTGGTAGGTTTTTGACCCAGGTAGGAGCTGACTGACCTCAAACTCCATGGCTAGCTAATGGCTTTGAAGAACGACGGGCGCCCCAGACCCTGAGCGAATCGGAAGGCACTAAAACAGAGGAAGCTTGCCAATGGCCAATTGCCAGACTATGAAATCAAATTCCAACTCAAACACTTGATTATTTGTTAACTTAAGTTAAGCCTATGGTATTTTCAGTTATTAATAAATGATTCGCAAATCATTCATGAATGACATAATTATTAGGCTTAATTATGTACATGCTCTGTTTTCATTATTGTGGTGAAAACGTCTCAAAGTAACGTGCAAAAATCGTTCACGTTACTTTCCGTTTTTGAAGTTCCATTCTAACGCATCGTTCATCTCCCCAAAATTCCGCAACAGCAGCTCCTCCCATTTTTACCGCTCATCGCACGTTTTGGGCGCCATCGCCTCCTTCGGCCACCCTGCGGCGACATGGATATCAAAAGAGCCAAGACGTTGTCCTCTACCACCTCACATCTCGGCCGCCAACCGCCGTCTGGATCACCGAAAAAGCAAGAAATTGGCGGTTTTACCCAAAATCTCCATTGCTCGTTCGGGCGATTCCGAGCACCATTTTCTTCGATCCAGGTATGATTTTTCAACATCTCGAGTTGTTCTTGCTGCTAGTTGTGTTGATTAGGAGAAATTTCTGAGTTTTGGAGGGTAAATAAGCGATGAACAGTAACAAAGGGGAGGGGCTACTGCTCGGAATTTTGGGGAGATGAACAGAATATTCGTGGAACTTCAAAAAACTGACGGAAAGGGTAACGTGAGATTTTTGCGTTGAGACGCGTTTTCCACCACATGAATCTGAGATAAGAAAGCAAACTTGAAACTGAAATGGAATTCATTATGACTCAGTAATCCAAATTTAAGCATATCGTTGGTGGGTGGATGTCCAGCAGAGACACTTGGTGGGCTGCATTGGACACTTATTAAACCCATCTTGATTTGGGCCAAAGTTTGTTCCTTCTGTCCTTGATCCATATTATTATTAATTACCACCCCACCACCAGACCAGACTACCTCTGACTTAATTAGAAGATTAAATGTTAATTAGGAAAAAAAGAAGAAGAAGAAGAAAGAAAGAAAGTCTTGGCCCCTACTTTCTAATGTACTATGGTGCAGGTGGAACACGAAATGCAGATTGTCAACATTAATGTTAATTAGATATATTCTAATTGGGCTCTTGAAAATTTCTCCATATATGTTCTACACTTTTATTTCTTTTCAAGCAAGATATTGAAACTAACAGAGTGGGACTGAGTCAAATCAGGCTCTTGAAAATTCTATCACAGGTAGCTTCTAATTTCAACTGCTAATTAACTCAAATAGCACAGAATTTGCTATTGATAATTAGTTTTTCTTTTATGCAATTGATTTCCTTCATCTTATATGCATGCAAAAATGCCAAAAAATTACTACATTAATAATTAATTTTCTATGAAAAATCTAAAGAGAGAGAGAGACTCATCCATATTACATATATACACCTACGCACGGTAATGAACCAAGTCTTTACCTGCTTCAAAATCTAATATAAAGTCTATACCTGCTTCGATCCACATGGAAAATCCAAGACCGGTTCATGAGTTTCTGTAATCTATAAATAGCAAGTGTCCCACGCAGGATTTCCAAAGCAACTCTTCTTCTACACAATATATATTCTAAGATTTAAAGAGAGATACAGAGGAGAGGGGACAAATAAGAACGATGATGAAAGGTGTTCATTTCCCGCTATCTATTGTTGCCACATTGGCATTGGCCACCTTCCTCGTCTCTGCCTCAGACCCCAGTCCTCTGCAGGACTTCTGCGTAGCAATTAATAACACCGAATCTGCTGGTATGTACATATGCATATGCATGCACTTCATTATTTTCATATTGTAATTAGTATAAATTAATTACTAGTAAGATATATTGTTTTTGCATGGCTCATCATCCATATATATGTACAATCCCTCAATAGTATATATGCATATATAGGTTTTAGTGAAATTTAAAGATTGGTTAACTTTTGTTTGTTCGTGTTTGTTTAACTTTGTCTATACAAACAGTGTTTGTGAATGGGAAATTCTGCAAGGACCCGAAGCTTGTGACTGCAAATGATTTTTTCTTCTCCGGGCTCAGAATTCCTGGGAACACATCAAATCCGGTTGGTTCATTCGTGACACCAGCGAATGTGGAGCAAATAGCTGGACTCAACACTCTTGGCATATCCCTGGCTCGCATAGACTTTGCACCAAACGGCCTCAACCCTCCTCACACCCACCCACGCGGCACAGAATTTCTCATAGTCTTGGAAGGCACACTCTATGTTGGCTTCGTCACATCCAATGGCGACAACAATCGGCTGTTCACCAAGGTGTTGAACAAGGGAGATGTGTTTGTGTTCCCAGTTGGTCTCATTCACTTCCAGCTCAACGTGGGACACGTCAACGCTTTAGCCGTTGCTGGTCTGAGCAGCCAGAACCCAGGAGCTATCACCATAGCCAATGCAGTGTTCGGGTCAAACCCTCCTATCAACCCTGATGTTCTAGCCAAGGCATTCCAGATCGACGACAAGGAGGTTGAGTATCTTCAGAAACAGTTCTGGTACAACAGCAATTAATAATCAGATTATTCATAACAAAAGGCCAAGGCACTAATATGCATGAATTTAAGGTGGCCAATATGAATTTTCTCTAAGCTCTACACAAACTATAATCTAAATCTAGCTAATGTTATTAATTAAATAAGATAGTTTGTTTATGCAGTCTTGTAATCCTAGCCCCTCAGTGGCATGTTTTGAGTATTAATTGATATTGATATAGTAGTGTTATGTGCGTTCTATCTCGATGCCTCTTACTTGACTTAAATCAAAAGATGCAGTTGTAGCTAGCTAGCAAGCTGGTTAACTTCCTCATGGGTCCTTCATTAGTTAAAAGGTTCAACAATCCTTCCATCAAATCTGCTGATGGTCCTATTAAAACTCTATATCACTTGGATTAAAAGAAACATGCACCCTGCAGTAAAACGAAAGCTATTCTTAAAATTTAATTGAATCAACTTTGGCTTGATTTTAGCCTTCCAACGGTCTCTATCTACATATATTATATATTCCAATTTTCGAAACAAATACAAGGAAAAGCATTATATATACATTTGTGTAACCAAACTAAACAAAAAGAAACAGAGAAGCTATATACATATGGAACCACTTCCATGCATAGGTAAAGATGCAAAGAAAAAGGGCGGGGAAGTTGGTCACTCCTCTCTCTCATCCGAGGTTGGATGCTATCTGAATGTAGCAAAGCTTGACGTGGAATTAAAAACTACTCGATGAGTTGTTAAAATGATTTAATTAAGATTCTGAGCAGTCACCAGCGTTGCCTGGAGAGGAAGAATTCATAGTCCGGATGCCTGTTTACAGATGTCATACTTCCTTTGTTCACAACAGCTCTTGCCATAAGAGATGCTGTCTCCTCAAGTGTCCTCAAACGCTCTTCTAGTACTGCACAAGGGTTTAAGCCCGGTGTTACTGTTGTCTGCCTCAGTGTTGAGGGCCTTAGCTGGAACCAGCATTCATCCTGTTCAAGTGACAGATAGTATATATTGATTAATAAGCTTCACAGATCTTACAGTATGCATTAACTGCATGCCAAAGCTATGCTATGCACTGTTAGTCATGACTACCTGAGCATTGTAACTTCGAAGACCTACAACTGGAGATACTATACAAGAGTCCACATTACGAGACTCAAATTTGGCATGTCTATGGACCAAGTGACCAAGTGAATGGTAAGTTAGAAATGCCGCACGGAAGTTGCCATCAGGTATCCTGTAAATAGGATACCATGCCACTGAGTACCTGAAAACCAGATGACACTTGAAAGTTACCTACTATTTAGAATCCACTCAGTGTCAATTGTATTAGTGTCTGCAAAACACATTAATTCACATTTTTAAAGAGTCTGAAGCCAGTTTGATTACTAACCAGGATCTGGGATGCAGATCATTTAGATTTATAGAGTCTAGTTTAGTTGGATCTCCATATACTTTGGAATGTGACAGTCCATCACCTCTAACAAGCTCCTTTATCCTGAAAGGGAGGGAAACAGGATAAGATCATCTGAAAATACATAAAGTAAAAAGCATAAAAGGATACTTACTTGTCATATAAAGGTCGTCTCTCCTGAGGTTGTTCTGATTCAAAATATTCAAATAGTAGCTCTAAATCACTGGACCCTGTTGTGTCAGCTAATTGAGCAGATACATCTTTGGCAGCAGCTGAAGATTGTTCTGAAATACACAATTGATTTACAAGTGGTGGGGTTACTGCATGTTCCTTGTGATCAGGGTGAGGAAAAAGTACTGAAAATATTGGAAGACTACCAATGCTAGAGAATTTTTTGGGTGTCTTACTGATCCTGCATGTGCTTAACTCCTGAGAACTATGAAGCCTATTGTTAATATCTACAGAATCAGTACTTCTACCGTTCCTGAAAAGCTGAATTCCTGACAAATAGGGGACAAAATAAGCACGAAATGCAAAATGATCAGCACCCAACCTCTTTGAATTTCCAAATTCCTCTGCCCTTATTTCCAGCCCATAACTACCATATTTCTCATACCACTGCCATAGGCATCCTAAAGTGATCTGAGGTGTCTCATGTCTGCAAAATGACACACCACCAACCTGATCCACCTGGTTCCTTGAGCAGCAAGTATAACAACTTATAGAATTCGGCGATTGATGGATAACAGGGGAGGAATAATAAAGAAGTCGTTCAAATTCAGCAATTGGACGGCCAGTGGCCATTTGAACAGCTTCGGATGCCAATTGTGCCCTACAAGCATTATTCACTGCTTCAAGTATTCTGTTTGACTCTGCTTCAAATACATTGAGATCTTTGGATACTGCAGAATCATTGATGCGGTTTGCTACATCAAGCTTGTTATTGGCCAGATCTTCAATTGTGCTTGATTTTGAAAGCCTTCCATCAATTGCATCAGAAGAACAGGTTACATCTTCAGAATTCTGAGAACAGGTTACATCTTCAGAATTCTGACCTGTGCACCCTACTGCAACTTTAGAAACTAGATTTTGAGCATTGGACACCACATTCCCTTTAGCAGTGTCTTTAAGAGCCCATCTCTTAGAAGCAGCCTCATCAGAATGTTCAAGAGATGAACTGCCAGATCTAGTAGAGCTTGGCAACCCAGGATTCTTCGACCCAATCGGCATCCACTTGTGTGTAAGAGATCCAGAACTACTAGAGTTTTGCCTGCTGCTTTCCGCAAGAGAAACTTCTTTCTGTACTTCTTGACTTGTTGCGTTACAAAGTAAATGAGGAAGGTAGACTGGAGACTGCAACTGAAGCAGATTTGATTCACTCAAGGAATCCCATTTTCTTTGCACCAAGCTATTCTTGTTTCCTACACAGACACTTTCAAGATGATCCTTTTCATTTTGACAAAGTTTCATGTTGTGACCTGATTCAGACGTCATGCATTCTACTTTGCTGCTCTGATATCCACCCCTTGGACAGCTAGGCGGAGAACAAGATCTCGAAACAAGACTTAAGGATTTCTTATCCTTCAACTGAGAAGAGATATCCAATATATCATTCTGATCCATCCTGGCCTTCGCACAACCATCTAAGCCAGCAATGCTGGCATGTGAACCCTTTCTGGAATAAAAATTGTATTCTTGTTTCAAAGATGGCCCGGTTTTTCTTTTCAATTTCTTAGGAACCTTATCTTTTTGCTGCTTTTTATCCTCACTCTTCGAAAAGGCATTTACATCAGCAACATTAGAGGTTCTTTTAAGCAAGGGAGCCTCTCTCAAAGGGAGATCAAGCCGTGAGTAAACAGAACTTGCCTTTTTCAACTCACCAGTGCAGTCACTGGAATCATTCCTCTGGACCTTTTGCCAGACAGAATGATTGTTTTCCTTTCCTATACGAATATGCAGATTTCCATTACTTCCAAATTTAGAGACATTTGCAGTTCGCGGTGCTACTTTGTTTTGTTTACTTCTCTTGTTAGGCACAACCAATTGCATGTCATTACTGCGACAACCCTGAATACCATGCCTTGCTTCCTCAGTGTGATCATAATTGTCTACAACATCATTTAAAAATCTTTGACAAGAAAAACGTCCCTTCCCGGAACTCAAACCTGGAGGTTTAGAAATATCTATCTTGAAAATTTCCTTCTCAGCGTGTTTTTCATCATGACCAGCATTAGTACTATCACCACTGTTTGAACCAATTGAAATTGAATCCAAAACGAAGGAGTCATGCATATCAGAGTAACCTTTGGTATACATATCACTGTAACAGCTCACCTGTGTATGAATACCCTCCACGTCATCAAAGATGGGAAATCCAGAGTCTTTAAGTAGAAGCTGATTTTCAAAATTGCCAACAGAAGGAATACCAACCTCATCACTGGAAGAGGTGCACATGTTTGGTGTTTCAGAATTCTTGGGGCCGCTATCTGGCAATGAAATTTCTGGTGCAGTTGAAGACGACACTTGTCCGTCCCCATCATTGTGACCACAGGGTTCAGAAGCTGAACTTCCATTGGCATATTCCTCAGACAACACTTCCGGTTCATTAGACACCTTCGTGCTCTGTTTTCCCTTCTTTCTACTCTTCTTTCTGGAACTTCTTTTTGCAATGCTGTTTATTTTTTTATTACCAATGCTCATAGTTGAGGAATTAAAAGAGTTAGAACCATTTGGGATGGTACTTGAGGAATCACTGCAGCCATTATGGAAAGATTTCCTGGAAAGTTCATTCCATTTAGTAGCTTTATTTGCCAAAGTCTTATTTCGAGATTGGTGGCGCACAGCTGAGCCAGTGAACCTTCTACCTGTAAATGACTTGACAGAATAAGTAAAATCAAGAGGAGGCCCTTTCTGCATCTTTTGTCGATTAACCTTGAATGGATTAATTGGTGGTGGGTAAACCAGATGCAGAGTATCCATATTGACCAGAGTACCAGATACCAAGTGATTTATATTGTCAGGACATAGCGGCGGCAGTGCCACAGTTCTCCAATGTCCGTCAGGTTCACGGAAAAGCACTGAAAGGATAGGACACCTGAGAAGTTAAAATAAGTGATGAATAGACAGTCAGTTCCTTGACGCTCCCATCAATCAACTCAGCTTGTCAATGAACAACAATAGATCAGATGATTCTACCTGCCATACCAAAACACTGGCCCATACTCTACTTTAATGGTAACTAGTACAGTAGTACTCTCATCATGCATGCAAAATCTCATTACGCAGATTAAACAAAATCCTATCTGGAAGGAAGTGCTAATGCAAAATCTCAGTAATAACAGCAAAAAGATAGGGACCATGTACATGGGCATATATGCATATGCCCATGTATTATGTATTAGATGTACATATGCATTATGCATAGCCAACAAGCCTATATAGTGTAATCGAGATATGATGATTGAGAAATATGCAAAACCATCGAAGAAACAGTGGTATAAACATACGTACTTAACAATTAATCAGAAGACAGAAAACACGTGAACTAAATCTATTGGATTAGTTTCACCATAGAGCTGTGAGAAACAATCAATTAGGCAATGACAATTGAAACAACATTATTACCTACGATCAAAGTTCCTCCCTGTGAAATAAGGCACTTCACAATCCTGAAAATGGTAGTAATCCAGAGAAAACTAGTCAGATAATCAAATTCAATTCATAGCAGAAAAATGAAGTATATCAAATTATTTTGCAAAATAGACATATATATTACATCTAAAGATGTTCTGAAACTCTTTTGCTCTTTCTTTGATAAGGAATATCTTCGAGTGTCCGAATTTTTCTGGATATCACTGTTAGTTCTTTGAAGGGCACAATGCATCTTTTACAGTGCCTGTCCATATCATTAGCACACAATATAAAACAGTTAATGATGGTCTGATACAAAAAGGTTTTAACGTATTCAAGATTTACACACTTCACACTATCAACAGAAATACAGGATAAATTTTGCCGATCATCCTGGTTCTTAACACAAAACTAACACAACACTACCATAGGAAAAACAATGCATTAGTAAGTGTATCAATCCAGTCGAATCAAATATAAGGAAGGTTGATAATCACGTAAAGGGAAAACCTTATTGAACTTTGACAAATAATTTCAATTAGGAAATCCGGAAATGAAAGTATAATTCATACTCTTCCAAATATTCATACTCTACGGATAAGAACATTAACGAAGAAGGCAAAGTACCTCAAGCTGTTGAAGATGAAGGTCCAAACAAGGACAGAAGTTGATTCCCTTTGATCATCAAACAAGTAGAAGGCATTGGTTCATAACATACAAGCTGACAACCAAACATAGGTCACATTCACCACTGCTACAAGTGCCCGTTTATACAAAATGATCGAAATTTAAAGCACAAATACAAAGATACGTAAAAGAAAGAAACCAGATAAAATAGAAACTACAATGGCTTGCTCACAATCCTCAGACTAAAATTTTATCTACCAGTCAAAAGAAACCCACTTATCAAATTTAGACAGAAACCTAAATTTCCAACTAACAAAACCCAGCTAAATTTATCCAACAAAATTCCGGGAACCAAAAGAAAGAAGGGAAATAGCCTGCATGGTTATTTTTTGCTCCTTGAGCACCCTGAAAATTTCCCTACAAAGACAATTCAAAAAATGGAATTGGCTAACTTGAATCGTTGATTAGGAATCTAGTACTAAATTTGACAAGAACCCAAAAATCAAAATCACCGAAAAATTATCTAATTTTTTTAAAAGATCGCAGAAAAAGCTCCCCAAATTTAGCTGTGAGGTTTAGAAAAACAAGAGTGTATAGCAACAGCTAATAAAACATAAAAAAATACTAGAGGCACTATAGCCTAACACGTCGAAAGTACACACTTTTCCAAATGATATGCTTAAAAAACCGGACTTTTAGTGCCAATAGCCTGGCAAACAAAATTGGAGATGGAGGCCAGCCACCAGCCTCAATATTTGGAGTCTATAATTATGACTACTTAAACTGCAAACTTTATCTTTTTTTTCTTATATATTTAAAACATACATTTGTGTATTTTATCACAAAATTATATGTAAAACCTCATCCTTTTTGGGTCATAAATATATATAAAGACCTGATGCTTTAACATTGGTGATTGAGTTGAGTTGTTGAAGAGAGTCTTGAAAATTCACATACCATGGTGAGCTGTTTTTATTTGTATCAATGGGCCCCTTTGAAAACAACTGATGCTATGTTTCAGTGGTTAATAGACCACTTGGCGGCAAGAAAATTTACATTCTGTTTTACTCACATGATCGACCAAAAAAATAAATAAATAAATAAATCTTTTACTCATGTTTTTGGTCGAACGCAGAAGGAAAAGAAAAAAAAAACTTCAAAAACGACAAAAATTGCGTCAGAAAAAGAGACCAGATAGCACGAATGAAATGAAAAATGTTGTGCAATCGCAGCTTCCCCATTCCTCCGATTAACAAAGTCACCACCGTCATCACCCAACACAACGTACACAATCACAAACGCCTCGACATTCTCAGACTGTTTCAGTCTCATCAGACTCGCACAATGGAAGTGGAGGCCAACACCAACGGTTCCCATACGAGGGCCGTGGGGTTGGACTTCCTGACAAAGAAGGCCTACACTCCTCCTTCCTGGGCATCCCATATCAACCCCATCCCTTCTCATATCTTCTCTCTTGGACACGTACGATCAAATTCTAACCTTCCTCTTCTTCAATTTTTCTACATGATTATGGTTTCTGTTTGTATTGATCAGCTAATCACTTGTCAGCTTCCAACTCCAATTCACAAATGGAATCTTCCTAATTTGCCCACCAATACTGAAGTCTGGTTGAAGGTATTTCTTTTCTCTCATTTTTCTCTTATGTTTTCTCTTTCTCCTCACTTATATTTGCTTTCATATAGAAAAATCCCAAAAATCCCATTTGGGTTTTGTCAAATGTTTGGTATTGTCGACTGTCTGTTCCTTGTTGAGTCCCTTTATAGACTGATCAATTCTGAAAGTTCCACTTAATCAAAGTTGAGACCTTTAAATGTAAAGTAGTAAAATTTCGTATGCAATTTCTCTTTTTTAAACCTTCAATATGCTTTAAGTCGTTGAATTGTTGCTTTGGTTTTGTGTTTTCACTTTCCTGGTTTACACTGACATAAATATTTGCAAATATCTAGCGTGATGATCTTTCGGGAATGCAACTGAGTGGTAACAAAGTAAGAAAATTGGAATTCTTGATGGCGGATGCCGTAGCAAAGGGTGCTGACTGTATCATAACGATAGGGGGCATCCAAAGTAACCACTGTCGTGCAACTGCAGTGGCTGCCAAGTATCTCAATCTTGACTGTTATCTCATTCTACGTACCTCTAAGGTGAATTTCCATCTCTCAGTTTTAGCACTTTTTTCCCCAGCTTAATGCCTCATGATGCACTGCAGGTTCTCGTGGACCAAGATCCTGGACTGACAGGCAATCTCCTTGTTGAACGTCTAGTTGGAGCTCATGTTGAACTAATTTCAAAAGAAGAGTATGCAAAATTCGGCAGTGGGGTGTGTTAGTTTTGTTTTTCCTTTGAATTAACCATGTAATTTTTAATGTTTATCAAGTAATATTTAATTAAACACACATTTTCTTATAGCTTATTGAATGTTCCTCCTTTAATCTTTTTAGCAATGTTACTGTCTCTGGTTGAAGTCTGAAGTTGAAACACCGATCTCTGGCTAAGTAATTATTTTAAGACGCATTTTTTATAAACTGCATATCAAGTGATATTTGTGGTTTAAGTGGACAGTGTCTCAACAGATAGGGGAAAAAAAACCATACAGCCAACTATCTTACTGTTCTACCAACGTGCATTTTTGTTTTGGTCGAGAACATGCATTTATGATACTAATGAATTTATAGATTACCTTTGCTAAATCTCTAGTGATTTGGGTTCTTATATTCAATTTGGTCTCAGGCTCTTACTAATCTCTTAAAGGAAAGACTTCTAAAAGAAGGAAGAAGGCCATATGTTATTCCTGTTGGTGGATCAAACTCCCTAGGAAGCTGGTGAGATTGGGTTTGCCTTTCTATTGAAATGTGCATAAACTGTCTGTTTAATAATTATTTGTTTCTGTACACTTTAACTGCTGTATTTTTCCCTCTATCTCCTTTCTATCTGCCATATATTTTTTAAGTATTCATTTTGGGTCCCTAGAATTTGATGCAATTTCTTTGCTTCACAGTGGAAATGAGAAGTATTTCCTATTTTGCAACCTGAAGTTTTCTAGTTTTCTTGACTTTTTAAAGCTCAAATCTGTATTGGAAATATGGTATCTGGTACCTGTTCTTCAATTTAATCCATCGTAACTCATGTCATATGGTTTAAACCTAATGGTTGGGGTCTTCAAAATGAGAAGGGAGAAGGGAGGGGTGAGGGTTGTGAGGTTTCAGTTTCCCGTTCAAAGTTGATTATGACAGCTTCCATTTCTTTTTTGTTGATATTATCACATTTGCGTTAAAAAAAAATTTATATTCAGGGGGTATATTGAAGCAATTCGAGAGATTGAGGAGCAGCTTCAGAGTGGGACCGACAAAGTAAAGTTTGATGATATTGTTGTTGCTTGTGGCAGGTGCTTTTCTATGCCATCTTATTTTGAGTTGATATAACAACTCCTGCATGCCTGCCATATGTTACAAATTATTTCATGTCCTTTATCTTTATGTATGGATCTTGAGATATGGAATTGTCAATTTCTAGTCAGTTTTGATACGAGACAGTAGGATCCTTGAATCGAAACCATTTGTTTTTTGTCTACTCAGCCTTGTTTTCGTATTTGACTGCTCTCACTTTCCTTTTGTTGTGAGAAGTTTTGGACTTCACTATTATTTTATTTTTTGGATTTCTGTGTCTGAATATTGATTAAGAATTCAGAGCTAAAGTTACTGTACCTCTCTCTCTCTCTCTCTCTCTCTCTCTCTCTCTCTTTTGGAGTATTAGCAATTTTATTTTTATTTTTTTCACGAAACCAAACTTTTCTATAATCTACAAATGGAAAATGAATTATATCTTACATGTTTACGAGTATAATACTGTAACATAATAGAATAAGTTTTTGGTGATCGTGATTATTATTATTACTTCCATCTGTAATGTTTTCATGTAATCGATTTCCAGTGGGGGTACAATTGCTGGTTTGGCATTGGGCTCTTGGCTGAGTTCATTGAAGGCAAAAGTATGTCATTGGATTCCTTTCTGTAGATAATTAATTTGCTGCTCTTGACATGTCATGTAATTATTTGTTCCTTTTGCTCTGCAGGTCCATGCCTTTTCTGTCTGTGATGACCCTGATTACTTCTACGAGTATGTTCAAGGCCTACTTGATGGACTTGAGGCAGGCGTTGATTCACGTGATATTGTTAACATTCAAAATGTGAGGGTCAAAGCAGATTAGACACTATATTGTTAGCATCGAACACATGATTTATGTTGCTTGGTACTACATGTTCTTTTAAGGTTGATCTTACAGTAGTTTGCCTACACTATACAAGTTGTACATGTGCATCCTCTACAGAAAAATGAAATCCTAGATTGGAAAATCATGGGTTGTAAATTGTAACTATTCATATGTTACCATTATGAGATGATGTGCATATAGTTTTACACACAATGTATATGCTGATCAATTGTAAGTAATTATATATTGTAAGCACACAAAAAGGAAGTAAATGTATTGTGGTTTGACAGGCCAGAGGTCTGGGCTATGCAATAAACACGTCTGAGGAGCTTAAGTTTGTCACGGAGATTGCTGCGACCACTGGGATTGTTCTGGATCCAGTTTACAGGTTGTGTTTTATTTCCACAACTCTCTGTTTATGTTTCCATCTTTGTGCCATCACTTCCCTTTAGGAGGATAAATGGTTAAATTATTCATAGTTAATCCTGAAGTATGATCTGCAACTCTCTCTCTCTCTCTCTCTCTCTCTCTCTCTCTCTCTCTGTGGCTTTTCTCTTCTGCCGAATAATGGGATCACTGATTTATGATGTCATTCCTTTTTTAGTGGCAAAGCTGCTTATGGAATGTTGAAAGACATGGCTGGGAATACAAAGAAGTGGGAAGGAAGAAAGATCCTCTTCATACACACAGGTGGGTTACTTGGGTTGTTTGACAAGGTAGAGCAGATGGCTCCATCATTGGGAAATTGGCGTCGGATGGATGTCCAAGATTCTGTTCCCCCGAGCGATGGTATCGGGAAAATATTCTAGTGTCGAAATAAATCAAAGAAAAGAGTCCAGTGCTCTATTAATAGAGATGAGATCAAAATTCTCAATCAGTGTATACTGAATGATGCATAAGAAACGATCTCATATCAAGTAAGATAATTACAGGAGGTTTGTATTTCGTTGTGCTTTAATGGTGTATGGTTTGTGAAAATGGATGTATAATTGTTGTTTCTGTTCTGAGTTGTGTGTTTCGTGTAAGAAAAATAAGTAGCCACGCGGCTATACTCTTTAAATATATAAGAATATTTTAAAAGTCTGTGGCTCTACTTCACAAAATGGTTTTTACTTATGGCCTTTTTTAATTACTTTAGTTAGTAATTATGTTTTAATTATTATTTCTTTAGTAAATATTTAGTATTTAAATATTTTACTAATTTCATAAAATACTTAATAAATAGTAATTAATTATTTTAAATTATTTTATGGACTTTGTTTTTCCTTTTTTAAACCTTGTCAACAAAGATAACTTTTACTTCTCTTGCCTATTGTAATTTGATTTATATTTAGACAAATTAAAATTCTATCACAATCTTTCATAAATAGGTATGATCGTAAAATTGTGATAGTGAATTACATATTATTTTTTAATAAAATTTTTCAATTATATTTATTAAAATGAAAATCTACTTTACAATGCTAAGTTAACTCTTTAAGTGTTAACGTACTTTAACAGTTACAGTATAGCCGAGCGGCTTTACGTTTATATATTAATATTCAGAGTATAGCCGCTCGGCTGTATTCTCTAGATATATACGAATATTTAAAAAGTATAGCTGCCTGGCTATACGCTTTAAATGTATTCTAATATTTGAAAGTATAGCCGCTTCACAAAATGGTTTTCACTTATAGCCTTTTTTAATTACTCTAATTACTTTAATTAGAAATTATGTTCTAATTATTATTTCTTTAGTGAATAATTAGTATTTAAATAATTTATTAAATTTATAAATTACTTAATAAATAGTAATGAATTATTTTTATTTATTTAGTTTAATATTTGCAATTAAGTATTATCTTAGCTTTATTTGCAATGACCATACCAAGCCGGACTGTACTTAGAAAGGAAAATCTGACGAGAACCTTGTGGTGACTATCTCTTATGCTGCACAAGTGTGTGAGGCAGTGTGGTTGGAGCCAATCCTAAGAAAGCTTGATTTCCATCACGGCATTGAATCGATAGCCCTGTTATCACATCTTAAGAATGACATTCCCATTGCTAATGTTTGCAGATAATGATTCATTAATGAACAAACAATGAATATATATAAGATGAAATTATTTGCAACATCAAACATGTAAATATCTTTTTTCTGAATACTTCAGCTGATGAAAAAAACGTTACCAAATAAAGTAAAATTACCAGAGCATTCATAGCACCGGCCAAGTACACCCAAGTTGGCAACCCACACCCTTCAACAGCACCTGCATTGGGGTCTCTCCCATCAATTGCTATCTGAGAAAACTATCATACTTGAACAATGCTGTCATGGTCACGTCGAGATCTATGGCACCTGCTACGATGCCCGGTTCCCTCCCAAGCTTTTCTTTAATATTTAATCTATGTCTTTTTTTATGGGAAAGAAACTTTCTCTTATTCAAATTTTTTTGGTCGAAATATCTTATTCAAATTTTTAGATAAAGTAATCTTAACTCAACTAACCCAATCAAATTTTAACAGCCAAATTGTTTTTTTTTTAAAAAGTTGTAACCAAAAACAATAATAACTACAAATTTGTTAGGTATAAAATAATTATTTTGATTATCTATAAATTTTAAAAAATAAAAGAACTTAAGACAAACAAATAGAATGCCACTGCAACTGTTAACAGTCCCATGGTGTTGTGGGTTTCCCTTTTTTTTTCTTTCACTTTTTTAAAAAATTAATGTAATTCTGAAATTTTTAAAACAATATTTTTATAATGAACAAACTTTTAAATTATTTTTATTAGAAAGAAACACTTTTTTTGGGGGATAAAAGAAACATTGGTTGTAGACCTGTAAACGAGTCATATTTGAATAAGATATACATCAATCAAAATCCGAATTCATTTAAAATTGAAGTATCGAATTCTGATCATATTTGGATTATCGAATTCAGATCATATTTGGATTATCGGATTGCAACTATCAATTCAGATCAGATTGGATTATTATCTGATTTATTTTATGATGTACAAAAAATCAAAATTTCATTAGTAGTCTCGTTCTTTTATTGTATTTATCTACTTTTTATATCAAATTTTGATATTTTATCCAAGAAAAATTAGTTTTAAGTGTATTATTAGTGCATATAAAACTAAAATTGCACATTTACACATATAAAATAGGGAGTTTCACTAAAACACCCAAAATGGAAGTTGAAATTATAAAAAAATTCAAGCACTATTTAAACATATAAACACACCAAAAATCCATCATTACACACACTCAAAACCCATTTATAAACACACCCAAAAAGTTGACTTTGTGGTTGATTTTGAGCGTGTTTCTATGTTTAAATAGTGCTTGGGTTTTTTTATAAATACATGTCTAGGATTGGGTTTATTTATAAATTTGTATATAAAATATTAATATAAATCCTAAAAAAAACTAAATTATAATTCATACTAAGTCAAATCAAATTATTATTGGATCAGATGAACTATAATATATATCTCTATCCATTTATAATTTAATTATCGGATTCGAATTGTAATCATATTATCAGATTAAGAAGTTCAATCCATCTCTTATTAATTACCTCACATTTGAATTGGATTCAAATTGGGCGTTTGGCTGTACTCTTGACATATATACCAATGTTCTAAAAGTATAGCAGCGCGGCTATACTCTATAAATGTAGTAGAATATTTTAAAAGTATAGCCGATCGGCTATACTTCACAAAATGGTGTTTACTTATAGCCTTTTTTTAATTACTTTAGTTGGTAATTATATTTTAATTATTATTTATTTAGTGAATAATTAGTATTTAACTAATTTCATAAATTACTTAATAAATAGTAATTAATTATTTTTATTTATTTTGTGGACTTTGTTTTTTATTTTATTTTAGACAAAATTAGTTTGTTTAGGTTAATATTTGCAATTAAGTAATATCTTAGCCTTATTTAATGAATAATTAGTATTTAAATTATTTTATTTAATTTCATAAATTACATAATAAAGTCTGGATTTAATTTATTTTTAATTTTTTTTAAAATTAAGAGTTTGACCTGAGAGCTAGACGATTTCTTTCTTCTGCTACGAAATTTTATTATTTTTTTAGCATTTTGACAATTTCTTTCTTCTGATACGAAATTTTGATAATTTGGAAATTCCTAATCGTAATAAAATTTGCGGGAGTTTTTGGAGCAGCCGCCCTTAGCAAATTTGAAATTTACGTTTACCGGGCAGGGCCTTCATTTGAAAATGAGTATTTATTGCGTAATTCGCCGCCCGCCTGATTTGAAAGTCGAAGCGATTTCGTTTCCATTTTAGTCTTTAGTGAAGAAGAAAGAAACCAAGAGACAGAGGTAGCGACTCTCGACTGATACATCTGGTAAGTGGTAAATTAATTCCTCCTCCTTTTTTTATCAATACAATGTCCTGAAACTTGAATTGAACAGGTTTTCTTCCGTTCTGAAACTTGAATTCATCTGGTTTATTGACTTTATCCGTACGGTCAAGCATGGTCATATATAAAGGAGTTTCAAATTTAATCTAATTTTGTTATCTACGGATGCGAATTCATTTGTTAGATGGAAATTGGATAAAGGAATTTCCTATATATTGCAGTAGCTGGTTAGCTTCTCATGTACTAATGTCAATGTTGTGCTTGTGGTGGTGTTTTTCATTTTTATTTTCTTATGCAGAAAAGGTGGAATTGTTTGGCGAAAAGGGTTGCAGAAGCGTTGTAGTTTGGGTGTGGCTGAGACCTGAGAGTTGCTGAGTGCGATTACAACTTGCCATGCCAATGGTACTTCAGAGCACTATCCCATTCCCGGATTCAGTTGAAATGGGTAAAAACCACCTTTGCATTTCTGTACTTCAAAGTTATGGGATCAAAATTGTTTCCCTTCACAAACCTTGTTCAGCTCAAGTTTTGGGAACTGATAGTCTTGGTGGAGATATCCAATTGTGTAAGCTGTGTGGTCATTCAGAAAATATAGCCAATATGCTACTTTGCGATCGTTGCGAAGAGGCGTTTCATGTATCTTGCTGCAAACCCAGGGTGGTTTTGCCAATTGACGAGTGGTTTTGTCCTTCTTGTTTGAAAATGTCACAGAATAATTCTTTCATTAAATCACCTAGCATCGGTTCGGGGATTGGCTCATGTAAATTTGAATTGGGTCCAATTGCAGTCATGCTAAAGTACCCAGAGCCATATACGTCTAAGGTTCGGCTCGGTGAAGCATTTCAAGCTCAAGTTCCTGAATGGTGTGATCAAATTAATGTGTATGTCTTTATTCAATTTGGTTTTTTTATATACAAACTTATGATTTTGAACAAGTCACTAAGTAAGTTTATCCAGACATTATGACACTCTGAATTTTGAATGATAGATCCACCATCTGAAGTCCTAACTCATGACTGGGATAGTTCATCTGTTGTTGTAGCTTGTAACTAGTTCTAATGTTACAGGGCTCCATTGTCTGAAGTCCAAACTGATGACCCGGATTGTTCTTCTCATTCCGATTGTGCTGATCCTCGGGTAATATAATCTTGCATGCTTGCATACTTTCTCTATCAAGGAATTGCCCTAAATCGTTACTTTGTTACTCCAGTAATTGCACTTGATAAGTACATCTTTCATGTCAATGGAATAAGATGCCAGGATAATATAGGTCAAACCAGAACATTCAAAATCGTTGTGTAGTTTCATTTTTTTCTAAATGGGAGTTGAACCAAACGAAGGTGGTTTATTAGCAATCAGGAAATCATAAAGCAATAGCTTGGTTGCCTTGTTTGGTTTGGACAAGACAGATATATATTCAAGTAGTGACTTGGAATTTTACCTCACATCAAATCAAATGCATACGTTTTACTTTGTTTCTGTGGATACAAAGTTCAGGCAATTGTGGCTCGTACCGTTGCTTATTTATTTTGTACTTGGCTTGCCTTGTTTCCATTGATGTGCATGTGCAGATGAGATCATCCGGCACTCGCATTGCCTGTAGAAAGAGAAAACAAGAGTTCTCATCATGAATGGTGGCAAACCCCTAAAATAATTTCAAGTGAGTCATGTATGTATAAATATTTCATTCCTGCGAGTTCTTTCATTTAGATAGTTTCTCATGTGTGCAAATTTTCCCTTGTTTGTCCAGTTCTGACACGCTCTCTTATCTTATACCGATCAGTCAGACCGATAACTTCAGCAGAAAGGAATATTGACACCCTTGGTTTTGTTGCAAGCTACCAACTGGTAAGTAAGTAATTTTGGGATCACAAGTGAAAACCTTTTGCATCTGAGTTTTGTGGCTGGCTAGCCAGTTGGAACGGTAGGGCCCTTAACCTTTACGACGGGGGACAGTGGCTTCATCGTTTTGATTCTCTTTTTCAATTATTTCATTGGTGGTTGTGGGCTGGGTCATAATTTTGTGTGTGATATTTGTAAGTTTGATGATGTGAGTGAATGCGTGAGTGGTTGGACTTGACACCACTAAAACTGCCTGCTCATCATGTTACAAAGCACAACTGTCGGTCAAAGGGGTCATCCTTGTAAGGTCCACAGCCACAAACAATTCATCTTGAAAACATAGACGTAGAGAATTGCGTGTGCAGCGTGCTCAGGACAGGAGGAGGAGGAGGCAACCGCATCTTCGCGTCCACCAGTCAGTCAACTTTGTTTCTTGTTTGCTTGCTTGCTTGCGTTGCTTGCTTGATTTATTAATTATAGTTGCTTTTAAGCGAGCCAAAACCATTTTGGTACAAGACGATTGGCTGGCTAACAACAGGCTATCCGATCCCATCCAATCCCATCTTTATCTGGGGGATGGGGATGGGGATGGGGTCCATAATCCATTCATTGCTTCCGTTTTGTTGTATTGAACGATAAACTTTTCCGTTTTCAAACATTTTGCAAAACTCAAAGATGAATCAGATTTCAAGTATTCAACTTTGTTATTCACCAGCAGGCAGCTTCCATTCCAATCATGTTATCTACTGATCGTTAGACTGGTTATTCTACATCTATCAAGGGTTGCGAATAATATCAAACCTAATAAACACAAAGTATATAACATGGTTTAGTCTTGCTACAAAATTGTAATTGGGGTTGAACTGAAAGGTGAGAGGTAACTCTCATCAGCGGTCCCCCTAAGCAAAGGCCTGAAGCCACATGGGCTTCACTCTCGTCATCGTGGGGGTGGGGAGAGAGTGTGACTGACTGGTGGTGGTGCCTAAATAAAAAAGAATTGGCCAATGAATGAAGTGCACGTGTTCCAAACGACGTTCTGCCGACACAGAGGTGGACAAAAAACAAAACAAGTGAAAATTATTATGAATGGGTAAATTGGGCAACTTGGCTACCCGATTTCAGTACGCGTCCTTGTTCTGCTCTACGACTACGTGTGAGTTGCTTGGCGTTTGAATTTTCCTAAACTACCCTGCCTCATTTATGTTATTCTTTTCCATGCCTAGGCTATGTATAAAGTTTGCGATAAGACCAACCAGAAAGTAAAGCAAAGCAAAGAAAGCAAAGAGAGCGTATATTCATATAAGGAACATCAAATTCTCTCAGTTGCTCAGTCGAGGCCTTGAGAAAGAGAAAGGAAGATGGTGATCTCGACGACGAGCAGTGAGCGTGGAGGGCAGGTGAACTCTACGTTTGCATCGAGATATGCGCGTAACGCCCTCCCTAAGTTCGAGATGCCGGAGACGTCGATACCCAAGGACGCAGCGTATCAGATAATAAAGGATGAGCTAATGCTGGATGGGAACCCCAGGCTCAACTTGGCATCATTTGTCACCACGTGGATGGAGCCAGAGTGCGATCAGCTCATCATGGCCTCCCTCAACAAAAACTACGTCGACATGGATGAGTACCCTGTTACCACTGAACTCCAGGTCTGCTCTGCTCCGCTTTCATCATCTTCCATCCATATCATTTTTATTATTTTAATTAATTAAAATCTACTTTACAATACTGTTAAGTTACTCTACCAGCTACACACACTCCATCAAGATCTAAGAAGTCAACAGCGTTGCGTTGCGTGTCGTATATTCATTCGTTCAAGAGTCCGTGCCATTTACTCATGTGGGTCCCAAATTTATTTATAGAATATATATTGTCAGGAACTTGGCTAGCTGGGCATCCATACGGTGCCCAAATGTCCAATTTTTTAAGGATTAACACTATAGAAGGGGAATTACCTTATCCGAGGATTCAACGCATGGAATGGACTCGACTGGCTTCGTGGCCTCAAATTGTAACATCAGACCTAAAACCTCATCTGCAAGAATAAATACATTTAACCATGAAATTACAACCCTTGCCCTCACGATAAATGCGGTTAAGCACAAAGTTACAAGCCAGCATTTCCTCTTTTTGGTTTCCAACGCCACATGCTATTTATTGCGTTCTAGATATGGATCATAGCAGAGGAGAGGACAGGGGCGGAGCATTGGGTGTAGCACGGGCCAAAAATTACGGGCACACAACTACACTACATACACATACGATAAACACAAATATACAAGGACTTGAATACATGTATATAATGTGTATAATACAAATAAGGTTTTACTCTACAAAGTTATTCAGTTCCCAAGTTTGGGAGAATTGTAGGTTAAGTTTGCGTAATTTGCTTTTAATTATTTTGGTAACACGTAGCAAATTTTTGGTTACTAGTTGCAAGTTGGTAAAAGATTTGGTGCTTGAAAGAAACTATAGTCCCAGCTCTGTTTGAAATTTCTTGTTAATCTTGTGATCAAGTTTAATTTTTCTAATTTCCTGTCGATTATTACAGTTTTTTACTTTTTTTTTTTTTTTCCTTCGTGTAGAATCGTTGTGTGAATATAATAGCAAACCTTTTTAATGCTCCCCTCGGAGACGGCGAAACTGCTGTTGGAGTGGGAACTGTTGGTTCTTCAGAGGCGATGATGTTGGCAGGCCTAGCTTTTAAACGAAAGTGGCAGCAAAAGAGAAAAGCAGAGGGCAAGCCTTATGATAAGCCCAACATGGTCACCGGAGCCAATGTGCAGGTCAGAATTCTCTCTCTCTCTCTCTCTCTCTCTCTCTCTCTCTCTCTATATATATATATATATATAGATGTTGATTGATGACACGCCCAATTCATAAGTGTATGTCATGACCAATGTCTAGACTTATTCTATGTTGATGCATGCATAATAAATATTTCTTGATCATGCATATGTAGGTTTGCTGGGAAAAGTTTGCGAGGTATTTTGAGGTTGAACTCAAGGAGGTGAAGCTGTCAGAGGGATACTATGTAATGGACCCTGTGAAAGCAGTTGAGATGGTGGATGAGAACACTATCTGTGTTGCAGCTATTCTAGGATCAACCCTCACGGGAGAGTTTGAAGATGTGAAGCTCCTCAATGACCTCCTTACTCAAAAGAACAAAGAGAAGGGCTGGGATACTCCCATTCATGTTGACGCTGCGAGCGGAGGATTTATAGCTCCATTTCTTTATCCTGATCTTGAGTGGGATTTCCGTTTGCCCTTAGTAAAGAGTATCAATGTAAGTGGCCACAAGTATGGCCTTGTATATGCTGGTGTTGGCTGGGTTGTATGGAGGAGCAAAGAGGACTTGCCGGACGAGCTTGTCTTTCACATCAATTACCTTGGATCTGACCAGCCCACTTTCACCCTTAACTTTTCTAAAGGTATTGAATTTTATTTTACATTACTTATGGAGCCATGATCTATCAATATATATACTCTATGTATACATGGTGAAAAAAGCATGGTTTAGTTATTCCTAATTGGCTTCAAATCATAATTCTTCCATCATATATATGTTGTATGGCAGGTTCTAGCCAAATAATTGCTCAGTATTATCAGTTTATTCGACTGGGTTTTGAGGTAACTTTTGCTATCATTTCATTTCATTTCATGTATAGAAACCTAGTTATCGGTTTGATTTGAGGCGGTTAATGATGTTTCATTGTCTTCTTTTTCCGTGTTGTTTGCATAAAGGGTTACAAAAATGTCATGGAAAACTGCATGGAGAACACAAGATTTCTGAGAGAAGGATTAGAGAAAACAGGGCGGTTTGAGATTGTCTCCAAAGACATAGGAGTGCCCCTTGTGGCCTTTTCTCTAAAAGACAGCAGCAAGCACACCGTGTTCGAGATATCTGAGAGTTTGAGAAAGTTTGGGTGGATAGTTCCAGCCTATACGATGCCAGCCAATGCAGAACATATTGCTGTTCTGCGAGTGGTTGTTAGGGAGGATTTTAGCCGGGGCTTGGCTGAGAGGCTTATCTCGGACATTATCAAAGTTGTGAAGGAAACAGACACACTCCCAAGCCGCATCTCTGCGAAAACCGCCCACGTCACAGCTACTGTTGATGAAGTGGTCTGTAGCAGTGAGGGGACGGTGAAGCCTGTTAAGAAGAGTGTAGAAGAGATCGAACAAGAGATTACAAGGCGTTGGAAGGGGATTGTGGATGCCAAGAAAAGAGGCGTATGCTAATTGAGCTTGGCTTCCAGTTGTTATGACTTAAGCAAGCATGCTTAATTCATGATATTAATTAATTACGTCTGCTTGATGTCTGTAATAAGGACTAAATAGCCATATATTTCTTATGCATATGTAGTATCATTGAGATGTTTCTCTCTCTGCTTATGATCAGCGGATTTTAATTACTTTTTAAGTAAAGATAAATCTTTTCAGTGCATGTTTCTCTGCTCAACATAATAAGTTCCAAATTAAGTGATTATAACCAAAGTCTTTTAGCACCCATGCATTTGTTCAGGCCAAATTTTAAGATTTTTATCTCAAGTGCTCTACCTCTAATCCTTCTTAAACCTACTCTAACTAAACTGTCGATCGTTGATCTGGATGTTGTTCCAACTTCCATGGAAGAAAGCCAGGCCTGCTCCGAACTGTTGATGAAATGCCTTCACTTGGTCCTTGTGGGCTTAAAAATACACTTGTTAATATTGGGCTCCCAGCCCAAAATTCCCAGGCCCCACTTCGAGCGTTCACTCTCTCTCTCTCTCTCTCTCTCTCTCTCTTCTTTATTTTGGTTTGCCCTTTTCTCGACTCTGAGTGACTCTCTGTTTTCTGCAAATCTTTCCTTCTCCTCTCCCTCTCTCTCAAAAATGTGGTATTGGGTCTTTGTGTTTATCATTTTCCAACTTACTCAGTACCCGGAGTCTCATCTAGCGTGTGAGGGGAACAAGTGGCAGAGTTGTCATCGTGCCTGGTAATCCTTATCCTCTCCCTTTCATTTTCTCAAATGGGTCTTTTAGATTAGAAAACCATTTCTACCATTGAACAATATGCTGAACCAGTATCTCAAAACTTCAATTGCTTCGACGCGAGGCCTATTTTTCATCAATTTGTTCCCTTTCAAGAATCATTCCGTATCTCTCTGCTGCTCTAATGCTAGTATCTTTGGATGTGTGCAATCCCCAATTGAATCCATATCTCATGTTCGAACTTATATTCTCTCTGCATCTTCTTCTTATCTCCTGGTGCCATTTCTAGGCACCCCTTGTTTGAATTCGGTCAAATTATCGCAGCCCCTGAATGCGCTCGCTGCGTTTAGGGTCTCTGTGCGTCATTTTTGTTCGGAGATTGTTACAGTGGATCAAAGTTTTGACTGTGATGGGAGGAGTGTTATTGAGGACGAGTCATTAGAAGGTGATGTAGATAAGTTTTGGGAGGCCATTACGGATAACTCTAACGCATATTGTAATATGGAGAAAGCTCTTGATCAAGTTGGTCTACCATTGACTACTCCGTTGGTTGTTGGGGTGCTTCATAGGCTTCGTTTTGAGGAGAAACTAGCATTTAGGTTCTTTATGTGGGCAGGCCGCCGAGAAAATTATGTTCATGAATCTCTGGCGTACAATGATATGATTGACATATTATCGTGCACGAGGTATAAGGTGAAGCAGTTTCGAATTGTTTGTGACTTACTGGATTATATGAAGAGGCACAACAAGAGTAAGGTTCCTGTTGAGGTTCTCTTAACAATTTTGAAGCAATACACGGAAAAGCATCTCACCTATCTGCAGAAATTCGCCAAGAAGAAGCGGATACGGGTGAAGACGCAGCCGGAAATCAATGCGTTGAACCTGCTATTGGACGCCCTGTGTAAGTGCAGTCTGGTTCAAGATGCTCAAGACATGTTACAGAGGGTGAAGAAAAAGGTTAAGCCTGATGCAAATACGTACAACATTTTGTTTTTTGGTTGGTGTAGAGTTAGGAATCCGACTCGAGGAATGAAGCTACTAGAAGAGATGATCCAAATGGGTCATGCACCTGATAATTTCACATACACTACCGCCATTGATGCCTTTTGCAAAGCAGGGATGGTGTCTGAGGCAGCTGAACTTTTTGAATTCATGCGAACCCGAGGTTCTACAATTTCTTCTCCCACTGCAAAAACTTATGCAATTATGATTGTGGCTCTTGTGCAGAATGATAGAATGGAGGAGTGCTTCAAACTTCTCAGACATATGATAAACAGTGGTTGCCTTCCTGATGTTTCTACATACAAGGAATTACTTGAAGGAATGTGTTTGGCTGGAAAGGTTGAGGAGGCTTACAAGTTTTTGCAAGAGATGGGAAACAAAGGTTACCCTCCTGACATCGTTACTTTTAACTGTTTTCTCAAGGTTCTTTGTGACAATAAAAATAGTGAGGAAGCACTTAAGCTTTATGGAAAAATGATAGACGTAGGTTGTATGCCTAGTGTGCAGACTTATAATATGCTGATTTCAATGTATTTTGAGATGGGTGATCCTGATGGGGCATTTGAGACTTGGCATGAGATGGATAAGAGGGGCTGTGCACAGGATACCGATACTTACTGCATGATGATTGAAGGGCTTTTTGGTTGCAATAAAGTGGAAGATGCGTGCTGCCTATTGGAAGACGTCGTAAACAAGGGAATGAAATTGCCATATAGCAAGTTTGACTCGTTTTTGGTGCAGCTTTCAGTGATTGGTGATCTCCAATCCATCCACAGGCTTTCAGGTCATATGAGACAGTTCTACAATCCTTCTATGGCAAGACGTTTTGCGTTGAACCAGAAGCGGAGGAGCATGAGTTTGAGAGGGAGCTAATAAAGTTTGTTCATACTGTTATGATGATTTCTTTCAAAGTGCCCCTATGGAATCAAAAAGGGAAAAGGAAGAAGAAGCTTGATGACATTAGCAAATTGAGAAGGGATCGTCAAGATAAAATTTTGATGCTATACCAGGTGGTCAACTATGCCTCAGACTGGAGTGAATGCAGTTGGAAACTAACATGAAGAATTTGCTACTGACTTTATGACTGCAAATCCTAAATGTTATGTTGACTGCAGAGCTGTCGGATTTGAGACTGTTCTTGCAAAGGAGTGCGGAAGCAGGGTTTGGAGAGCTGCTAGTTGAACTTGAGGGTGATGCGGAGGTGTTGAATTGAATCCATGGACCATACGGCAGATGGATCATTGAGGTGATTACATACATACGGCAGAGTAGAATTGGTGCACATCGTGTTCTAGTTAAGTAGAGGAGTTAGATTGTGATATTTTTGAGCGATGGGGGAACTTTTTTTTTTCTTTCCTGTCTTTGTTTGAACTGTGGAACTGATTGAGAAATGTTTGTGGAGGATTTGAATAGTACTCAGTACAGCACCGTAGCAGTGTGTATTTTGCGTTGTAGCTCTTTTAGCCCTTGGGCTTACTAAATGTTGAGGGAGCTGTTTTGTATTTGATTATCTCATTTTACTGTAAAGAAAAAAAAAATGAAACTTGAAGCGATATTGTAATCGTTTTCCCATAAAGAAAATCTTCAAACGATTCCATTGACAAATCTCACAAGTTAGTTGTACATGTTACCCAGATTTTAACAAAAGATATAGTAAAAGACAAAACAAAAGCAAAAAATTGTACATTTTAAATTCTAATTGTAAAAAATATTAAGACTTAAAAGAAAACTGTACTACTACAATATCTAAAAAAGGTAACTCCACTGCAGAGCCCGGACCCGGCGGCTCATGTGAAAAAAGAGGGGAGTAGGAACATTTTCCCGCCAAAATTAACAAAATCCCAAAGGCCAAAAGCCTAGGTTTTAGCAAACGGAACACAGACAGAGAGATGAGCAGCTCCACGAGGAAGAAGGTGCAGAAGAAGTGCAAGATCGGAGGCTACACGCTTGAATTGGACGCCGTCGACGAGATCCTCTCCTTTGAATCCGAATTCAACAATGACTCTGCTTTGGACGATCCCGTCGATATCCTCCTCGACCTCCTCGCAACCCAGCCCAGTAATTCCCCCCATTTCTTTCGTGTCTTATTATTTGTTCACAAGTCAATCATTTTCATCTTGTTCTTCTTTTTTCCTTAAAGTAAAGCTTGTTTCTTTTTCTTCTTTTTCTTGGGATGGCAGTAAAAAACAAGGAGACGGTGCACCGTATTGCTACCCGTATATTGGGTGCTGATGCGAACATCAACGAAACCCCCGATGGCGATGGTGATGATGTTATAAGAGCCTCTGATTTGCTCATAATTGATGCCTTCAAGGTCCCAAAGTTCCGATATGATCCCATCAAGAAGGTTTTTTACAAGTATGTTTCAATTTTTGCCAACCAATTCTTAATTCTTTATAGTGAGTAGTATAAATTTATTGAAAATGCTTTTTTTTTTGGAGGAAATTTTTAGGCATACTGGGAGCCTACCCATTCATGGTGACGCATTTTCGAAAGCAGCTCTGTATAAGGATAGGTTTCTCTTGCTCTCCCAGATGCTCTCTCGCCATAAGGATTTTTCCAAACCAGCCTTTGATTCTGAATTGTCAGATTTCGGGCGCTGTGAGGTTCTTACTCACATTGTCTTTATTCGACGAAATCTAGTTGGGTTTATTTCCTAAATGCCAAAGTTCAATTAAATAAATTCCTGTATGATATGGTGGTCAGATATGTCTCTGATTGGGCAAACTGGAAGGAGATGGGTGATGGGTCTGATATCTCAGTTGGAGGATGGCCATTTTTACTTGGAAGACCTTTCTGCTTCTGTTGAAATAAACTTATCCAATGCAATATCCTTTACACACCCTCATCATTTATAACTTCACACTTGACGCTTGACCTTTGGGCTGTTCTGTTTGCATCTAATACAGAGCGACTAACTGGTGTCTTATCATTTGATGAAATGCATTGATTCCTTGTCTTTATGATAATGGCTCATGGGTGTGGTAGGTTATGGCTATGCCTGAACTCATAAAAGCTGGAGTTGTGGTTCAGTCAAATCAAAAGCATGAAATCATCATTTTTCTTGACAATATATACAAGATAACTGCAGGATTTTTTTTTGTAGAGAACACTATAGTTGTTGCAGAAGGCGAGATGCTCTTAGAGGGTGTCTTTCAGGTTAGCTAACGTTCTTTTATTCTCTTTACTCTTAAAAAGAAATTGTACATCCTTTTACTAGAATTTTGTTTAGAAATGCCAATATTTTATATCTTATAATTCTCACGGAAGAAAATTTTCCAATTTCTTTTAAGAACTACTTTTTCTTCTCCTAATATGAGGTTGGATCAATATATCATAAATTCATAATATGTTAATCCCTTTAGCTAATCCAGAGTAGATCAGTATATATAAAAAGTAAATCAAGTGAAGTTACTTGCCATGAGATTGTATCAAGCATCAGGTTCCTAACTTTGGATCAATGTGTATGTATGAGATGTAAACATTTAACTCATGAAGTTAACCTTTAAAGAGATGCTAACACTTACTTTTTGTGAAGGTGTTTAATTGCGGATTTCCTCTGCTTGAGGGCAGAGATAAGTCACTCCAATTTCTTGCAGGACATGACTCTTTTGGTAGTGGTACACTAACAGAACAGGAGACGGTATCCTAAACTTTCTTTTTGGTGATATTCAAAATTGTCTAATTGTTCAACTTTATAGACTAGCCAATTATGAATGTATAGTTTCCTATACACTTCAAACAGCTCAGACTTGCAAAGTTGGAAAGAGAAGCAATTAATGGGAATGTTGTCATACTGTCTGACATTTGGCTAGACAATGAAGAGGTTATTCTTCTTTCTCTTGTAAAAGATTGTTATAACTTCTTTTGTTTCTCAGAGTACCGTACTTGACATTAATTGATAGTTCTTTTCTTATTTGAGAAGGCTATGGAAAAGCTGGTTATTTGTACTCATAGGGAATTTTTGTTCTCATCCATGTAATCTTGGTTTCCGCTCCTTCTTCAATCTCAGGTGAGGAATATTTTGATAAGATTTATTTTGTTGGCTGAAAACAGTCTTTTCTTTCTTACATAAGTAACAGTAATAGTGAACAAACTAGATGCACAGGTCGCAGTTTGGCAAGCTAGGGCAAATGATTGCTGCCCATCCACGGCTAAAAGAGGGTAGTTGTTTTCTATTTATCCCAGGCCCTGATGATGCAGGTATATCACACTTGCTTTAACATGCTTCTCCAAAGAAAGAATATGTTTCTTCAAAAATGGGCCTATAGTCCGGGTATATCACACTTGCTTTAGTACTCTCTGCCTTTTGACAATTTCAGGCCCTTCAACTGTTCTACCAAGGCCTTCTTTACCAAAATATTTTAGAAAAGAGCTTCAAAATCACATTCCAAATGACATATTTTCAAGTAATCCTTGTAGGTATGTTTTCTGATCACTGATGAGTTGACGTATAAATGATGAGATAAGTATTTTATTGCAGATAAATGCACACTCTTTGGTATTTAGATTCACATTTTATGAATTCTAAGACAAAAGAGCTTACTTCTCACCTGGCACATTGGGATTCATGAGTACAAAGTGTCTTATGTGCTTGTAGTTTCAGTTGGCTTGCTAATCAATGACTTGCCATACTTGAATGCAGAATGAAGTTCTGTAGCCAGGAGCTGGTATTTTTCCGTCAGGATCTGCTGTACAGAATGCGCCGTTCATGTCTGATGCCCCCTTCTACAGAAGAAACTACTGATGGCTTTGAGCATGTGATCTCTCTCTCTCTCTCTCTCTCTCTCTCTCTCTCTCTCTCTCTCTCTCTCTATATATATATATATATATAATATATATATATGTACGTATATTCTTAATATCTTGTTAACTGATGTCCATAATTACTAAGAAAAGTAACAGGTTCTCATTTTTTTTGTCACAGTTGGTTGCTACCATAACCCATCAATGTCATCTCTGCCCTCTTTCTCTTATTGTACAACCGATTATCTGGAATTATGATCACTCCCTGTACCTCTATCCAACTCCACATACGGTAATACTGATATCCCTTTCTTGTCCATTTCAACCCCCTTCTCCCTTGGAGTTCCTACATAATAAGGAGTGGTGTTTTGCAAAGCGATTCCTATTTACTAAAACTGAAACTTCAGAAGACACTTGGACCGTCATAAATCATTAAGTCATTAATAAGTCTTGACAGACCTTTGATGTTCATGTGCAGATAGTTTTAGGTGACAGAAGCGAGCAAAAGGCTTACAAATACACAGGAATCACTTGTTTTAATCCTGGTTCCTTCTCAAGCGATGGCACCTTTGTGGTATACCGTCCTGACAATCAGGAAGTTGAATTATCATCCTTATAGTCAGAATCATCAATTGATGGACAAAATTAATTTGTTTTGTTTGTAGTGAATGGATGTTGTCAATTTGTTCGAATTTGATATAATGATAATGGAATGAGCAGTATTGAGTAATTGCAAGAACCTTCCAATTTAGCATTAGCATTAGCATTAGCATTAGCATTAGCATCATGATGTTTTGACTGGAACATCAAAATCAGAGATAACAAGCAAGGAGGATTGTGATATTCCTTAGTCTATACGCAGACTATATTATATAATAGTTAAATTTACAAGCTTTGTGGAAATACAGCGTGGCAAAGAAATCAATATTTCAAACACCTAACCTAACTTGAAAATTTAGATGCTGCTGTAGCCTGTAATGAAACCTTGAGTAGCGCTGAAGATTCCTAATGGTAATATTTCTCTATTAAAAAGATTTCATATCATGACACGAGGAGGATTATCAACAGCTACCTGAGCTCGCTCTCTCTCTCTCTCTCCCCCTCTCCCCGTTATTAGTTAATTGTCTACTTTTTAACTTTTTGGGTCCATTCATTAGTAAGTAAAATTTGAACATGAAAAAAAGGTCAGAATCATCTTCTTGGACTCTTGTGAACTTATTGCGTCAATCAACACTTTAGCCGAAAGAAATGGGTGAGTCTCAGTGCATTTGTTCATTGTGCTATAATTGATATTTGATTTCCTTTACTTACACAATAAAAGGAGGGGGGCATAGCTAAAGTTTTCTTCAGCTCCATATATCAACTGGTAGCAATAACTCACACGGGTCTTTAGAATTTAGATAGATACATCAACGTCGAATATCCCCTTTCTTCTTCTTCTTCTTTCTTTTTTTTTGAAAACGGCCGGTTAATCGATACTCCTGGTGCTTGCTATATATGTACACATGCAGTGAGAGATAGTTGGACAACCCACAAATAAAGTGAAGTTAGTTAATCGTATAGTTTATTAGACAGTTAACCCAAAAAAGTGAAGTTTGTTAGTTTGATCCAAACATTGATGAAATGAATGCGGCCAGGGTTTTGATTAGAAAATGTAAAGGTGTTATATAACATCAAGGTTAGTAGTACAAGTATCCATTTTAAAGGAATGTACATATCCTAGCTAGCTAAACAACGACATGCGTTTACATATATCCCTGTCCTCTACCTAATACTCTCTCTCTCTCTCTCTCTCTCTCTCTCTCTCTCTCTCTCTAACTTATAAAAGTGAGTTGCACTCAAGGAAAGGAAGCATATATCTTCCTTTTATTTCCATATATATATATATATATCTCTTGAATTGGGTTGTGATCAGCCTGATATGAACATAAGACCCTACTTAATTGTATTTCTTATTAATTTATTAAAGAGTCAAGAAGTAGAGTTGAAAGAAAGATGATCGCCGCTGACCTTGACATTTGTAGAACAAAGCAATAATGAAAAATAACTGAAAATATTAAAACAGGTACGAAAAGAGAGCTATAATTAGCTAAACCAGAGTTAAGAGATATATGGTTTGGTAGGTAGGTGTACTCTTCATCGATATCATCAGTTGAGCTCGATCAAGACACAAAAGTAATCCCTTGGAATTAATATTAATGGTTCATAAGTTGGCTTTCGGCAGTTTTACAGTTGGGAAGTTTATGTTACTTCTGGACCCAGAAACCCTTTTGTCTCATATCATTTGGTTAGGTGAGTCTCAAATCCGTACTTCATATACAGGATGAATTAAGGGGACTAATTAACGGCCTAATTCAGAATTTGGCTAAACTTAAAGAGGAAACGGGCTTTGACAAGACAGACAGACAGATATAATTAACCACAAACAAGACAAGACTATTATTATATATATATGGTAAGATGGACAAGACCCATTTAAGATCTGTGTCCGTTAAATGTTCATCACAACATTAATATTCCATCCAAATGGAATTTATGAGTCCTCATAATTACAATGAGAAGACTGAAAATTTTATCATTCTGACCAGCCAGCTAGCTAGTAATTAACGGTTCCATATGGATGATCAAGATACGGAGGGAGACGTTTTCTTCTTGGTGATCAAGACAATAATTAGGAAGGGATTAACATTAATATTCATCACATAATTTGGTCTTGTACACATATATATATATATATATATATATCTACTGAATCCAGTGATAAAATTTGTGGTTACAAGCAAGAAACCGATGTGGCTCATGATTTTTATGTTAAACTCTTGCTAACGTGCAAAGTGGAAAAGAGGTAGAAGTTCCGGTAGCAGCAAATGAAAAAACTCTTGGAATCAGGTTTAATATGATTGCTGACTGCCATAAGAAAAGTAGGTGAAACTGGTGAACAGTCGTGAAGAACTCCACCATTGATGAATTTGATTGAAGCAGTTCGGATTTTTCAGTCATAATATATATATATATATATATATATTATAGGTTTGTATGCAAATGACTTGTATTATAATTTCACAGATTTGGGGTTGGGGAGGAAGGCTCTACCTAGCTAGGATCCTCAATATTCATCATGAACCATAAATTAATTAGGCTAATGTACTGTTGTGAGTGAGCAGGCAAGAATTCTTTGCAGCAGATATATATACACAGTCAATATATCTTTATGAATATTTCAATGAGAGAGAGATAGGTGGCTGATGAAGAAAACAGTTGAGGTATTACTTTGTGACAGTTACCAATGTCATGCGCAGTGTAAGACATAGGGTGGGTGAAGACAAGATGGGAGATGTGTTTCCTGCTCTCACGTTTTTTACAAGCAATTTTAGATCTCCTACTTGCGAGAATGGTAGGCCAACGGTCAAAAGAAAGGCTGCTGTCCTTATTAGTTAATATCACCAAAATTAGTTTCCTTAATTCTGTGCTGTTCGGATGTTAATTAGGCCATACCAACCTGCATCTAAATAAATAAATAAAATAAAATAATTTTATTTTAATTTTTTGGGTTGTAAAGTTGGGGGTATGCTCATACTTTAATATTAATGGCTAAATAGGAGAGAGGTGTCTTCCTACATATAGCTCATGCTCAGTCATACTGTTCATGACCTATTAATTTCATTAAAAAATTTATTTTCTAATAGTAACAATCAATTATAACATGCATGGATTCAAACAGGTCGAGTATGACACAGATCTAGGTTAACTTTATAACATTCAAAGGTTAAAATCTGAATCATATTTTATTTATCCAGAACAAAGTGAATCATCTTTAAACTAGAAAGAAAATAAACTGGAGAAAAAAAAAAATATATATATATATATATATATATATATATGCATGTTTGCTTGGGAGATGAACAAAGAGAAAGAGGTGATGAGGCAAAAATTAATTAAGGGCTATAGCTTGTAGTTTTGGCATATAATTATTTATATATACTTCACAGCTTCCTACGTACGCACCAGAGATGAAGTTTGAGTTAGTTTGACTAAAACATAAAAAGTTATTATTATCCAATAATATGAAGGATGTCTGTCCGAGTCTCCACGTGCAGTTAGTTGTGAGGTTGTACACTAAATTTGTTAGTTAGGTCTGAAAGGTGATCAAAACCTAATTAAACTACCATCCCATTCGTACACCACCACAAATACCAAACCCCACCACTTTTTCTTCTCTAGTTATTAATTGTTAAGAAAATTTGTGTTATTTGTATTATTGCATCAAATTTCCTCAATTCATACATTACATTAACTGCATTTATATAGTAAGCGCTAAATTTACATTTTTTTAAAAGAACCTCGCCCATACGAGGGAAACTTTATTAATCACCCAAATGAGAAAAGCCATGAACACCATGTTTAGATATATATGTTGAACTCTATATATAAAGTTATTTAATCTTTGTCTTAATTAAGATAAGGTTCAATTATTTGAATTAGGGTTAGTTGTATGGGTACGTAATCAGTTATATGTAATGATGAAGCATATTTATGTTAATGTTTTCATTGCTTAATTAATTACTTTGAGTTTATATATATATATATATATATATACACACACACACGTAGAGGAATTAATTAATAAAAAGAAAAAGAGTAAGATGGCTAGGTGGGTTATAAGTAGACGTTGTAGGTTAGAAACTTGGAAAGACGTTGAAAGAGGAACCATATTTCACCCCACCAAGCAACCCATCTCTCTCTCTCATGTAATATATACATAATATAGAATAAAATATAAATTGATGGATGATGATGATATAATTGTGGTTTTTTGTTAGCCAAGACGTTGCATCAATCGCAGGTGTAAGGTCTGTCCAAACCCTCCCACTCTCTAACGGAAAATACTTTCCATATCTCTCTCTCTCTCTCCCTCTCCCTTATATAATCAATCGATCAAGCTCATGGGGATATCTGTATATCTATCCATCTCTCCTGGAGTAGCTTAATTCTAATTGTCTTGATTGCTTTACTGCCTTGCCCCCACGCTCGTCTTCATCGTTGCAGTTGGCGCTTTATACAATATATAATAGACTAGCTACTACGAAGCTAGCTAGCTCCTATATATTAATCGCCATCGATTCATTGATGATCAGGAAGAAGAAGAGCACTGTACTTGTTATTAAGGAAACAGAGGGGCCGGCCATCGACGATCCAACAGTAGTGCGTAGTGAATTAGATAGGTAGCTAGCTAGGCAGAGAGGCTTAATTTTAACTCCTATTTATTTGATTGTGATCTTCTTGTGTTATTTTAATCAATACACACAATTGATCGAGGATCGAATATACACACATACATACATACATAAGATGTGCACTAGAGGCCACTGGAGGCCAGCTGAAGACGAGAAGCTTAGGGAGTTGGTGGAACGTTATGGACCTCATAACTGGAACGCAATTGCAGAAAAGCTCCAAGGAAGATCAGGTACTTCTATTTTCATTTTTCTTTTTCCGATTGATGTGTTTGCATTTGTTATAATTGTTGGCAACTGCTAGCTATCTCGTTTGGGTTTGGTATATATAATGAACAAGCTAATTAATTAATTAATCTATATATAGTTAAGAACCCCCAAATCATTCTGCAGCTAGCTAGGGCAAAAACTATGTATGTAATTGATTAATTAACAACTTATTCAACTAATTAAGAGAGAGAGAGAGAGAGAGAGAGAGAGAGAGAGAGAGTGGTTAATTGTAATGAATTAACTATAATGAATTGAATGATATTTGCTCGCAGGAAAGAGCTGTAGGTTGAGATGGTTCAATCAGTTGGACCCAAGAATCAACAGGAACCCTTTCACAGAAGAGGAAGAAGAGCGTCTCCTAGCCTCTCACCGTATCCATGGGAATAGATGGGCTATTATTGCAAGGCTTTTCCCGGGACGCACTGATAACGCAGTGAAGAACCATTGGCATGTCATCATGGCACGCAGATGCAGAGAAAGATCTAGGCTTCACGCCAAATTAATAAGGACTTCTTCTACTACTAGTACTGCAGTGCCTCAATCGTCATTAACGACGTCCAATATTAACATCGATATTCCAAAATCCTCTTCAAAACAAGATCACCTGCAAATCAACTCTGATATCACGAGGAACCTTGATGCATATAATTATTTTGGGAAATTCTATCCAGCTTTCACTCATAACCCTCCTCCTCCTCCTTCATTTCCAAGAGAGTTCTATTATCCAAATATCTGTGTCACAATGCACCAAGGTGAATATTACCACTCCAATTGTGCCATGCATATCCCTATTATAAGCCATACATATATTAATGATATTCTCATGCATGGTTCCTAATTATATACATCTTTATATGCTGCAGATCATAAAGATCAGCCAATTGAGTTTTATGATTTTCTCCAAGTAAATACTGAGTCGAATGGAAGTGAAGTGATAGATAATGCAAGAAAGGATGAGGAGGAGGTTGATCAGGAAGCTGCGGGACAACAGATAAGCAAGGCAGCTGGTGCTCCTTTTATAGAGTTCTTGTCTGTTAATGGAAGTTCTTAATTATATTTATGTTACTGGTAGTAATATTTGGTGTCTTGATATGAAGATGATCAATGACATCTTAGCGAACGTGTAAAACTATCATTAATCACATATAAAAACCCTAACTAGAACTAGTTCTTACCAATTAGATGCATGCATGTCAAGTATATCGATATGCACAGAAAATCATGTTTAAAGAGGGATGATCTGTAGCATATAGAAAGGAAGAAGCTGTAGCGCAAATATTGTTAATATAATATATGAAGGACTGTGCGTACGTACGTGTACGTTAGAGCTTGTGTATATGCATCTCCTGACATTTTGTATACCCTAGTTTTGACTCTGTGTGAAATGTGTGTGAGTGGAGTTATAGTGGCTGTGCGTGACAAATGAAGGATATATATATATATATATATATGTCTTTTCTTTTTCTCTTCTGGTTCTTCTAGTATATATACTCTGTCGACGACTGCCTGCGGAAATTATCTCTTCAATTCGTTTCCCAGATGCTAGATCTCACATCTCAATGGTTGGGTTGGTGAGGACTATCTAATCATATAAAATATATGTAAAAGTACAAATATGTGAACAAAGAACAACAAAAATTCTGACTGTCATGACCGTGTTTGCCTTGGGGCCTAGGCTGTGCAACATGAATGATATTCATGGCAATGCAGCAAGCATGTAGCATATACTTAATTAGCGGCTGGGTTTGACAAACATTGTACGGCTTGCACCTACCCAATATTCAATTATGTTTTCAATTTTTAAGAACATATATGTTGCCTGCCTGCCTGTTGTTGATCATGATTATTGGATTAATTAGCATAAGAAAAATGATTATCGGGCTGCCGGACACTGCCGGATAAGAAAAGATGACAGTAAGTTAAAATAAAAAAATTCAGACGCGACAGCAAGTTTAATTGACTTAGTACGTTCATAAGTTCTAGGTTTTGCTTTATTTTATCTTAGTTTTATTCCATTCATTTTAATTATTAATTTGGTGTGTTCCGCGCTTTGAGGACAGACACTCTCCCAAATTCCGAATGCTAATAATTTAATAAATGGTCAACTGAAGACATAAGACATAAACGTTAGGGAAGTCAAAGTTGATTATCCCATCCCTCCACCCACCCCCGCCTCTATACGATCAATTCAATTGCAAAGGCAAGGCCTCTCTCTATATATTGATCATCTTAAGTAGCAATAAATATATAGTACTTGTCAACTTTAATGGCTAACCTTGTTCTAGTACTTGTGAATCTGATAGCTCTGCCAGCATTACTAGTGTTTGTCGTCATAATAAATCCCTCCTCCCATGCCGATGCAGTGTTCCTGAGCATCGACTGTGGCTTTACAGGATCCTCTACTTAGAAAGATGAAAACTCAATAGTATGGACCGGGGACGAAGCTTACATTCATAATAAGCATGAGTCTCAATGTGTTCAATGAGTACTATAGCAGCAACACGCCAGTTGATTGGACCAGCACTGTAAGAGTGTTCCCAACTTTGAACAAAAACTGTTACACCATCCCAATTGGCAAATCTGGGGAGAGACTTCTTGTTCGAGCAAGTTTCCGTTATTGGGATTTTTACGATAACCTTAATTACTTCTCTCGGCCCAACCTTTGAGCTCTAGTTCGACGGTAACTATTGGACCACGGTTGTCACCAAACCCTATGATATCGTTTCTTATGAGGCCATCTATGTTGCCAAGGCAAATACAACGAGCATATGCGTTGCTCAAACTAAAGATAATCAGCTGCCCTTCATATCCGCACTCGAATTGCGGAGCTTGGATTTCAAAATGTACAGCCATGTTGATTCCAATTACGCTCTGCTATTGGCAAATAGGCATACTGACGGTAAAAACCAAACTGTTAGGTACGCTGCTATATATCTGTTTCTTCTTATTAATTACATGTGTTGTATAATACTATGCATTAATGGATATCATATGACTATGCCTTAATGAATTAGGTATCCAGATGATGCATATGATCGAATTTGGGTTCCGGCAAATGGTTTTATAGTTACTGAGAATGTGAAAGGGGAAGCAAGGAGCAGTGATACTAGTAGTGCACAAGATAATCCTCCAGAAGCTGTGTTGCAAAATGCAGTGGAAACCATAGGCACTCTTTGGTCCTTGGTTCTGGACACCAGCGGACTTCCACAATCACAAGATCAAAAAGTGCGCATCTACATGACCACCTACTTCTCTGAAGTCATTCGGCCGCTCAATTCATCCACTGACAAAAGATCCTTACAAGTATTGGTAGACGGCAACCCGTATTCAGGCACCATTGTCCCTCCTTTTGGAAGCGTATCCACTGTCTACATTACCAACATCACAGCTTATTCCAACACTAATTTCACTATTGAGTCAACTTTTCAATCCAAGCTTCCTCCTCTCATCAATGCCTATGAACTCTATACTATCACTGGCCCTCTAACCCAAGCAACAACCAGCACTAAAGATGGTTTGCTACAATTCCATTCCCGTGTTTGTATTAAAATATAATATATATAGATATATATATATATGTATATAGTCAATTAATGCGTAGATATATATACATTTCGTACATTAATTTTCTCTGATATAAATTTATATATAATGTAGTGGAAGGGCTAGCAGCACTGCAGAGAGAGTTTGAGATACTGCAGAAATGGAGTGGCGATCCCTGTCTTCCATCATCCTTTGCATGGGAATGGGTTGAATGCACTAATACTACTATTCATGCCACTCCTCGTGTAACCTCACTGTAAGTGTGTACTGCTCTCTCTCTCTAGCTACTTTAATTCCCAAGCATATTATTAATACTTAAATGCCAGAGTTCAATTGAAGTGATCATGTTAAAAAATGAAAAAACCAGGAAACTCAGTGGCTTCGGCCTGTTTGGCCCGCTTCCAGACTTTAGTTCCATGGATGGGCTGCAAAAGATGTGAGTCGCGTATTTAATGTTATTAATACAAATGTGTAATAAGTTAACCTTGCATATATCTCATTAATTCATTTCTAAGCTTCCAATTTTCTTTTGATTTGCAGTGATTTTCACAATAACAGCTTGGATGGACCTATTCCTGATTTCCTTGGCTCCTTGCCTAATCTAAATCTACTGTGAGTTTCATCCATCAACAGAACAACTATTTAGCCAACTGAGCACTGCATACACGGGAACTAATTTCTATTCTTCCCAGTGATTTGTCAGAGAATAGACTGAATGGATCCATACCCACCTCTCTTACACAAAATAAACACCTGAAATTAGTGTAAGTAAAATGTTCCTCGTCTCATCTTATGTGTTATGGTTCTAGATTTGGTCTAATGCATGCTCTACAAATCTGTTATGTTCGTTATCTTGAAACCATTTTAATGTTTTAATATAACCTAGAGGGTTCTGTTTTTCTTTCAAATTGTTTTGTCAGTTTAACCGGAAATTGTCTCTCTGGAATGTCTTGTCCACCCTACACCTCATCACCACCACCACCACCAGATTCAACACCACCAGGTCCACCACCACCAGATTCACCGGCCCCAGGTCCATCACCACCCAAAGATTCACCGCCACCCTCAGGTCCATCACCACATAATTCACCACCACCAGGTTCTCTGCCACCCCCAGGTCTATCACCACCTGATTCACCACCGGTGCTACAAACACGCTCTTCCAGTGGCCCCAACCAATATGAAGCACCCCCGCCCCCTTTAGGCCACCATAACTCAAGTGAAATACCCTCTCCATCAGGAGGCAAGGAATGCAGTGACAAGCCACAGATGATACTAGGCATCATAATTCACGTTTCTCTTATTTCTTTTATGTTCAGTAACTTCTGAAAGATTTCCGTGTTTGATCATCGACCACTATGTTCACCATGAAACCAAATAATTGCTGTATATGCACTGTATGAATGTTTTCCGCAGCTTCATTCACAGTTCACCGTTACAGAGTATTTCAAAATATTGTGAGAATAAATGTTTTTAATTAGGTTCACAGAGAGAGGTAGAGATATCAACTTCTTATGCCTCTGTTAATAAGATAATGAATTTCATAACATCTAAGCAACAAAATCTCAGTTATACATCTGTTTAACTTGTACCTAGCTTCAACGGCCTCCTTACAACCATCGTACAATCTCTTCCAACCCGTTTTGATCAAGTATTACAGTAGTATGACAGTGCACCACTAACCTGGTACCATTAGGGGATTCGTACAGCAATTGTTAAAGTACAAGCTCATCTTGCAAAAGAATTTCATATATGTCTGTTCTCAGATTCAGCTCCTTATCCCGCATAACTTCTTGGAGATCTGACAGCTCTTTTGCAGACAAGGTAGAATTTAATTTGAGAAACCCATCAAGCCATAGCTTTTTTGACCTATGATAGATATTAAACAAAGTTAACAAGCAGCAGCCAATAAACAGATCATGAAATTGTTCAAGTCGCGATAGGATCATATTCATGGCCTTGTTTGGGCAGAAATTGTATAAGGGAACAAGATCTTACCATGGGCAGGCATGAATAGCTCGAAAGAAATTCCGCCTAGCTGCTGAAGGATTGCATACTACCTTCATCTCATATGCAATGTAGCAGCGCCAAAGAACAACTGAGTTATGAAACCTATCACTTGCCAATGCCCTTTCAAACAATCCACGGATCCTATGCTGTGATCCCCCTTTACTCATCTCAAATGACAACGCAAAAAGCCAGACAACCACAGACGGTTTCCTATGGATATTTGAGGTAAAAAAGAAAATATATCACACATAATGCATATGTTACCACAATTTAAATAATCATATTACAATAAAGAGGGCCAGAAGGAAAAACATCTTACTTCTGACAGCAGTCATCAAACACCCATCGCAGTTTATTAGCTGTTGTATAAAGATGGCCAACCTCGATTAAATCATTTAAAAGTTCTGGGCTGAACGGAAATATTTGAAGCCCCTGCAATATGGACTCCCAGCATTTTGATAGACTTGATTGACCACGATGTCTCCAAAGCATCTTCATGTAAAAGTTGAACATAAATTCAAGTTGATAACTACGGCTCTTTCTCTCTGCAGTTCACATGCAGTCAAGTATATTCTAATTATGTTACAGTCAAATAATAGCATCAGAAGGAAAGTGCAAAAGCTTAATATAATATTATAGAAGCTGTGATTTTTATTTCCATTCTTGTTAAGCATTTGCTGAATTAAGACTCAAGCCTCAGCAGTCAATTGACTCCTCAAAGTTCCAAGCCCTGTTAATTGGTTCCTTACAATTTGAAGCCTGTAATGGCAAATAGAGGTTGAATAAATTAGAATTTGCTCCTTTTTGTTCTCCGGGGTATTGATGCTGGCCTCATACGCAAATAGGTGAACTATCCTTTCATTAATTAGACTTGTCTTTTGATAAGTATATATTTCCTATATTTGAGCATATCTGGTATCTCTGATGTCCGGATTGCTTTGTAGAACATTCTCCCTCGTTCTTCCACTACTTAGATACCTCAAAACTTTCATCACAAGTATCAACACAATCAAGTGATGTTCAATATCATTACTAATACCTGCGCAGAATTAGATTTCATACTTTTACCAAACCTTTGACTTTCAGAGGACATAAAGGGTCGAGGAACCAGAATATGACTGACAGAAATGAAGTAAAATACTTGAACCATCACATGTCAGTAATTAAAGAGGACATAATGAGTCCGACCAAAAAAAGAGAGGGCATAATGCGATGCTCAAGAAAAATACCTGGGAGCACCATTGAAAAAGCCTGATCTAGAACTTCAATACCAGCAGCCCATCCAGAGGTTAACTCTTCGAATAAAGCTGCAGAAGATATGAGAGCAACAGATTGATCGTCTATAACACCTCGCACCCATGCCATTTGTACTGTCCTTATTCTTTCTTTGAAACCTTGGCGTGCTCTCAGCAATTGCAAATTTGATGGTTGACTTTTATATGGACTATATGTTACACCACTTCCTAAGCAAAATAAAATATGCATCGCACGAAATGATGATTCACACCCACTGCCATTATTGTTACCAAGTTCCGTCTCAGCATACCAGAAATATAGAAGGGAAGCATTAGACCGTAATTCCTGCTCAATAAATTAAAGTAGATACATAGAGTAAATACCAACAAACAAAGTCCATAGAAAACCTTCAGATAAAAAATTGAAAAATTATTGAAAGGAATCCAAAACAAGGAAAGAAAGAGGTAACTCCTCAAAATATATGATGCCAAATTGGCGCTAATCCAAAACCTAACAGCCTCATGAGAATTCATATCTAACTGAGAAAAAATTAAGAGGTTTATCAAATTAATATCAGACTTGAGATATAAGAGATGGATCGCTAAAAATAAAAAATAAAAATTTACAGAAGGTTGACAACCAAAGTCAGCATAACCACTCAACATAGAAGTGAAATATTTCAGACCAAAAAGAAGACGTGAAATATAAAATTGTAGTAGTAAGGTTCAATATGATCGCTTGTTAACATGTAATTTGAAAAATAACATTACGCCAACGGGCTCACAATCTCTCAACTATATGCTGCTATCAGCATTGACATGACTAACATGTACTTTGAAAAATAACATTATGAGTTTTCAGCACAAACAAACATCAGTAGCTAAATTGATATGCCACTACAAAACTTATTTTAAATAAACATATAGATCTTACCAAAGGAAGCCCTTCAATAGATGACAATGCCATGTCAAATACTCTTCTTGCATGATCAATATTTCCATGAAAAGCCTCCCTTCTTGCATAAACTCCACATAGCAATACATCCTATTTGTACAAAGTGCCAAAATAGACAAGATCAGGAATTCTATCATACAAATCCGTTACTCAATAAAGAAAAGGTTGCCTCTTTAGAGCATGTGAGAAGGTGCAATCATTTAATTTCGCAAAATGACCAACTTACTCACAACTGCTGCCTTTTAATAAGATACAGAAGTTAATAACTGTAGGCTATGCCAACTCAAATCCAATGTTGATGGATAAAAAAAATTCACTACAGATTATTTATAAAAATATATATAAACAATAATTAACAACTTAAAATTTGCCCTGCTACCATCATGCATCTGTGCATTATTCATAAATAATGTTTATAGGAACTTTCTCAAATTATTTCATGTCTCTCATTGAAAACACTCAAAACCTTTTTATAAACAATATGGGTTACTCAAAACCTGGAAAAAATTACTAAATGAGGGCCAAACAATTCATAGCTTTAGAATTTAAGATATTAAAAGAACCTTATCTAAAAACAAGGACCTATATATGAAAGATATGATGTGTGCATATCCGCCATTAGACTCAAACATAACTACTACCTGACGGTCACTCTTTAAGAGAAACTTTGCGAGAGCTCGACACGGGGTAACAGAACAGCTGGAAGGATTCGAATTCATAACAGATAGCTCTTCGGCAACTAAAGCAGCATCTTCTAGGACAAAATTACGTGGAAAAACAGATAAACAGAGCAAGGTAGCATTACGAAGAAATTTCATCAGGTCTGTTCTTCTGTAGATGTCAATGGAGGTACCCAAGAGAGATTCCAAGCTGAAATTACTTGAACTGCCTTGTGTTTTGCTTAAAAAATTATGAACCCTTCTCAAAGTTTGTAACATAGAATCTGGCAATGCCTCAAAGCTAAGGACTTTCTCAGCCCAAGTTGAACTGTTTGTAGATATCCTGTTTTGGGGGAGGGGTAAAAGCATATCATCAATTAGTGTCTACTTTCATTGTGGAAGTCAGGTTCCCTTATTTTGTCAAAAAAAAGACAAAAGAAAATATGAACCTAGATCCAATGCAACAGTGGATAAGATTACACAGATAAAGTGATAATAGGACCTCACCACTGAGAGGTTTTCCCACCAAAGAAATCAATGAATTGCAATACTAGAGATAAACGGGCCTCAGATGAGCTCAAGGAAAATAAGTACTCGTTGACATCTTCAAACATTATTACTCTCGAAAGGTGCTCATCTGCTTCTCCATCGGGTGTACCAACATTATGAGAGATAGAAGCTGTTTCATATTCAAACCCAATGTAAGTACTTTGTGAGCATCGCTATCAGGAATGATGAATGCATAATAACTTCAAGCACATTTACATCTTAAACGGGAAAAGAGTTTCATTGCAAGACAGTGAATGGGAAAAGAACAAAGGGAAACAAAAAATAGGCAAAGACCAAGAGAAAGATGCATGCACCCATGAAAGAACATTCATATTCACAGAGAGAAAGAGTGAACCTCTTGCATGAACAGGCATCCATTGAACACAATCTCTCGATAACTCTTCTTCCGACCATTTGATCCAGGTTGAAGTGTCTTTAATCTCACCACTAGTACCAACATCAACATCAATTCCTAGCATCTTTAGCAAAGCTTCAGTATCTTCTTCTTTCTTGACATCTTCTTCCTCAAATTCTTCTTGAAACTCCTCAACTAGAACATTACTTTCGGATTCCTTTTCTGTCTTTAAACTATTTTCCTTATTTTTGGTTAGTGGTTCCGACCAACCTGTCCAGCCACCTTCATTATCATGTGCAGTCTCCTCTTGGATAACCCTCTGCCTATTTTCTTCCTCTTTTTCCAACCATGTGGACCAACCAAGAGCACCTTCTTCTCCAACTCTTGCACCATCACTATTCCAAAAGTGCTCAAACAGTATCTGTTTACTCTGCTCAGTGAGGAGTAATGAAGGACAAAACAAACTGAATTCAATTTCAGCCTGAAATAAAGCAGTGGCCAACTCTTGATAGCCAGCCTGCCATTCAAACCTACAGAAACTGATAAATATATCAACCAGACCAAGTTCTAGTTGAACAGTAGCAAGATCTGGAGGACTGTCTTCTGCTTGGCAAACCTGCATCAAATGGGAACCAAATGTAAACCAAAATAAGTTAACCTCAGACGCTCTGGAAATTATTAAAGTCTCAAGATGCCTAATTCAAAACCTCCAATTCCTAGAGCAGCCACAACCATAGATGCCATAGAAAATTGGGAAATAAAATGAGGCACAAAGTGGAAAAAAAAGTCTTAAAAGTGTTGAACACGTAACATTTTAGTAGTCTTAAAGTCTAATGTATAAATAAACCCCATAATGCGATGTAATTATTACCAACCCATTTTGCAGTTCATTGTTAGGGATGTACATCCAGTGTTACCAGGAAAACATCATGGACCAGCAAAAGGCTGAAATAGCTATTTTCTTTCCAAATCTAATGCTGATATTTATCTTCTTCTTTTTGGTTTACACCTAGTTTTATCTTCATTTCCTACATTCCCTTGATCTCTTGAGAAAGTAATAGAGAACAGATAAATACAATCTCCAATAGAACATAAAACATTAAGTAAATTTGAGAACCTGCCTAAAGTGCTTTCTGCATGCAGCAGATAAAGCCTGGATTGCATGTGCGTACATTTTTCTCATGTCTGAAACCTTGAACCTTGAGAACTCCCCTTGAAATACACGCAAAAACTCTCTCCACAACTTGTAACTTCCTGAATGTTGAATGAGTATCCTTTCCCATCTACTAATTAACACATCAGAACTGTCTCTGCTTTGGTAAGCCTTTAGAAGAGAGAGCAACAGGTCTTCATTATCTGGGTTAAGCTCAGCCGCCTTCTCCAGTATGCTAATCTTTTTTTCCAGTGTCTGCAACCGAGCGCCTTTCTGGGGTTGCATATCAGCAATCCTGTCTTGAAATTCCGCAAAAGCTAACCAAACCTTTTCATCATGGGGTTGCTCCCTCGTCAATTTGTTAAACTCCCGTGTTTTGCGTATTACTTCATCTTCCCAAGATTCTTCAACCACTGAAGTTCTTGAGAGTGAATCATCGCCATCAACACCTTCATTGGATGATCGACCATCCGTTAAAGGAATAAAATCACCGGAAACTGTAACCGCAAGGTCTCTGGGGACAAGTATGCGAGCACGCTTTAAGTTCTTATGGCGTTCCAAAGCCATGTACTTTGCAGACCAATAGCGACCAGCAGATTTTAGTTTACCATCCAATGCATCAACATCGGCATCTCTATCCAGTGTTGTACCTGTCTGGTTCCACCGATACAAACCTTGAAAATCACTCCCAGATACCTCCGCAAAAGGCTTGTAGCGAGCAACGTCCATTCTGCATTACAAATTAGGGACAGTCAATTCAAAAGCTTCATCTTCATAGTGATAGCATCAAAACGAATCAATTTGGATATAAAAATTTGATTTTATTGCTGAGAAAATTAAACTTCCAACTAAACATACACCAAATGTAAGCACAGCAATTAGCAATTCATTTATCAGCTTTGTCAGTGACAAAAGAAAGACTGAAGGAAAGTGAGACAAAAAATATTATCGAACTAAAATAGCAAAATACCTGTAGAGACATCCAAACACCAAATTGTCGGGGTCGCCATGAGAATCAAGGAAATAATCTTTGGAAGGTTTAGTCTCGGAGTCGGCCCAAGCCCGAACGCTGGACTTTCTAGACCCGTAATCGGCGAATGCTCCACGGCCTCTCTCAACGGACCTCTCTCTCCTCCTCTTGTTCTTCCTCTTCTTATGCTTTTTCTTCTTTGTCGTCCTGTCTCTCTCATCGCTTCTATCGGATCCAGAAGAAGATTCCAGCATCTCGTATGGCTTTGCTTGGGACGGCACCTCCTCCTCTTCATGTTCTTGCGGTGGTGGTGGTGACGGAAGCGGGTCAGGTTTGAAGTGTGAGATAACGGCGTCGTTTATGACGGAGAGTTGGGTGGTGAAGCTGGTATTGGAAAGCCAGTGAGGGACGCTTGTGATTTGTTGAGAGACGGGTAGTACAGGGAAGAGTGAGGTTTTTGCTGCTGCTGCTGCTGCTGCTTCTGATTCTGATGGTTGTTCGTCCTTCTCCTCCATTGTTTTTCCGAACGAACGAAATATGCAAATTGGCAGTTCAATTGAATTGTAGCTGGAGTCCGTAAGTGGAGGGCGTTTAAAAATTAAAAAGCAGCTAACCGCCCAATTTGGGCCATAGCGTTATCTAGTGTATTCCGACAAGTTCAATTTGGGCCAACTCAATTTCATCCGCCCAAAATCCAATCAATTTCCGATAAGAAATTTAATTGGGTTTGGGTTCGTTTAGAATTCCTCATGTACAAAGCACTTTTGTTTATAAGCGTTTTCAGAAGCACCTTGATTATTAAGCAGTTCTATCAGTCGTTCCCTTCCCCCAAACAAGCCATTCATGTCATTCTCTTTATTCTCTATTGATTAACACATAAGTAAGGTTTAACGGCAAAACATTCTGCATAGTCTGTGAGGACACGATGGCATTGCCATTAAACAATAGCTGCACTGCAACTCGTTTGAGCCACCTAAAAATGTTTTAAGAAGGTAAACGGAAGACGAAAGGACCAATAAACGCCATGCAACCAGTTGCAAAAACTCGTGCATGCCCCTTAAGTCCTCATTCTTTACGCCCTAAAGACAAAATGAAAGAATTGAAACCTTCATTATCTCAACATCACCGGGAAATTTGGATATCCTACCATGTCTTTCCTTGGAATTGAAAAGAAAACCATAAACCAAACGGTACAATGCAGCAGTCTCGTCACGGGCTAAACCAAAATTGGACAAGCAACTATTTCACAAGATATTACTAAATTACCTAAAAGAATATCACACAATCATGTACAACACGATTTCAAGATTCCCCTTCCATCAGAACAAACAAAGCGAAGAAAGAAGAACCTAAGAATACAGTGCGTGCAAAATTACATTCTTGATTACAGCTAATTGGAATACAACTTGGTAAAGGGGAAGGAACGAAAGGGCCATAATCAAACCGTGTCCCAAACACACCTTTCAATGCATTCATTGTGCAGCAGTGTTAAGGGCCATAATCTCCTTCAAATGGATAACTCATTCTGATTACGAATCAAATGAAGCCTCTTCACAATTAGACGCCCAAAATTCCAAAATGCAAGCACAACGGCACTATGATCTCTTTACCAAGAAACTTCTCAGATTGTTCCCAAGTCTTCAAGATGATATGGGTTCATAAGGATATGATAGCCACGGGTGTTTCAGAGCTTCAGATGCAGAAGGGCGCTTCTTCGGGTTTATCTCAAGCAGATGAGCAACAAAGTCAATGAAGCCTTGGTCCCCCATTGGCAGCCGGTGCCTCAAGGATGTCTTTTTCGGTATCAGATATTCCAGTCTGTTAGTTTCCTGAAGAACAGAGGAGAATAGCACCACTTATCAGAAATATAAATAAATCCAGCATTAACAGTGTTTATACAAAATACTACACACAAAAATTGGAGAATGGTGACGTGTTAAGTTTCCAAAGATTTAAGAGAAAAATTAAGTAATTAACTCAAAACCATATAGGTTACCTGATTCCGTTCATAAAGCATGTGATTTTTTGTGAAGTATTTGTATGTATCACGTCCTTTGGCTAGCATACTTTGATCAATGGGGCAAATGATTCCCATCACCCGTGCAAGTAAAGTTGCAGGTGAATCATTCTGGAAGAGCACCTAGAAAAAGCAAGTTCACTTCTACATTTAGCACCAGTATCATAAATTTTTGTTTTTCTAGAAAAGTTGAGTAGTTGATCCAATGGAAATAATAAAAAAATTTAATAAAAATTGCATATATAATCATCAGGTAGTAATATATTCCAAACAGCATATATAATCATCTGTAAAACAATATATTAAAAGCACACTTTATTGTTTTTGTTTTTGTTTTGTAATATATCAAAACACAATCTCACGAATCCATGTTACAATTTTCATGTCTACATCCACTAAAATGAATTTGTGGATGAATGGAAACTTAACAGGGACATTAATACAGAATGATAACAATTAGTCAATCAATGATAGTCGCTACTTTAAGTACAGGCACGCGGACACAAAAACGTAAACCATGTTGTACAGAAGCTGGGATTTACTTCAACTAGCAGTCAGGTTAGAGCTTAATATTAACAGATCACAAATAACAGATAATTGTGTTGTTTGCTAATAAGCAAACAAAGTCAAAAATATTCTTTTTTAGTTTTTATCTTCACCAAAAGAGAATAAGAAGAGTAGAAGACAAGAAAACAGAATTAAAATGACAACCACATGCTATAATCCATTATCCACACGCTTGTATTAGATAATAAAAACAGAAATCTAATCACAATTATATCTGGATGCATAGCACTTACATTGCCAGTACAAAGTTCGGCCAAGATGCAGCCAAGTGACCATATATCTATCTTCTTATCATATGGAAGTCCCAAGATAACCTCAGGAGCACGATATGATCTAGACTGAACATAGGAGCAGAGATGATCTGTCTCAAAGCAACTACTCCCAAGATCAATGACTTTCACCTCACACCTACTGTAGCTTTTCACCAGTATATTCTCAGGCTTCAAGTCACAATGTATCAGGCCAAGGCCATGCAAAAACTGAAGCGCCTCTAGACACTGAGTCGTAATTGACTGCAAAAAAACAAATTCAGCAAAGTTTACATGCCAGCAAGGCATTAAGTCGTCAAGTGAAAAATGGAACCCAACAAACCTGCAGTCTTGGCATTGTGAAGTAGACCTCCCCTCCAGACTCCCGATTAAATTTATGAAATTCATACAAGTTTGCTTTGAGAAGTTCACATACTATCAACAGATGTTCCTACAAAATAAAGTCGAATACAAATCAAGTTATCATTCATTTCAGATTAATATGCAATGCATCATTTCATAAACAAGATCAATACACTAAACACGAGAAGCAAGCTGTCAATAATATATGATTGTATGAAACATCCCCTAAAAGGAACCTCAATCGTATAATGACTAACCACTAGAAGCCATATACAAAACTTTCAAGTGTTGCCCTCTCCATGCTAGCAGAAAGGCACTGCCCCAAAGCATAGGGGTCACAGGTACACAAGACAATGAAAGACAAATAATTCAAATCTAGCAAATGTGCACATATTAAACAAAAATCTATGCCAAAATATTATAAAAGCTCAAAACCAAACAAGATAAGTATCAAAATTGTACATTCCCTTACTCGATAATAGAAGTAATCGTACAAACGTAGAATGTGGTACTTGTCAGCAGGATCATGCTTATTGACATATTTGAGAAGCTTTATCTCATCAAGACTCTGATCAAAGAAATCTTTGTTGTTCTTTATAATTTTCACACAAACATCCATGCCTGTATGCAGATCATGTGCTTGTATAGCTTTGCTGAAAGCAGCTGATCCAAGATATTCGGTGACATGATAGCGCCCAGCTATCACAGAATTCAACACAACATGAAAATTTTTGTCCTCTTCAAAGCCAGTTCTGTGCAATAAAAACATGAGTTCAAATAGACTACCAGAAGCAAGTTAAGTACCCAACGACAGTATAAATGGCAAAGAAGAGCTTCAAAGCAGCAACACTTATCAGAAAAAGCTGAGATATTAAAGTCCGTCTAAAAGAGATCACACTAATCGATTAATAATCCACATGACACAACAAAAGAAAAGAGGGTTGTTTAATTTTTTTTAAATATTCACGTTTCTTATCCCCAATAAAAAAGGGGGTAGTTGCAGTCAAGTAACTGACTGTACAATTAGCAGATCAAGAAGCTCAAGCAGATAGGATGATTTCTTTTTATTAGGTTAAGATGATAAAAAGATAAAAGAAGAGGAGAGGAAAGAACAAGGGTTTAGGATTTAGGGAAACCGTGGCATAGATAGATAGCTGCAAAATCTTCATTATTACAGATAGATGCATTACTATACAATTATTTTCTTCAAGAAAACAAACTAAAACTATAGTACAGCAGCTTCAATAGTTTTCAGAACTTTTTAAATTTACTATTGGTGTAAACAGAAACATCCTATGCCCAAGCACAATTCTCCCATAAAGAACCATGATCGATTAATTTATATTTGAGATTAGTGCATCGGTGAAGACATACCTGTTTTTTCTATGCACAATCTTGAGGTTGAAGGTCTCAAACTCTTCCTCTTGAGCCTTTATTTGCCTTACTTGCTCTTGCACAGCAGCTGCCTCTTCATCCTCAAGTGATGCTCCTGTATCTTCTTCCCTAACAGCAGCAATTTTATCTTCTTCTTCTTGCTTGGCATGCTCTCTCTCGGCATAAGCATAATTAGAGAGTGTTGAGGGAGTAGAGTTTGTGGATCTAACAGCATTAGCATTATTTTCGTCCCTAGAACTCATTCTAGGTGAGGAATCATTACTTTTCTGCCTCCATGAAGCGAGCATGTTATCAGAATCCACCATACAGTCATCAGTTTCATCAGTGACAACAGCATTGCAGTTGTTTGACCATAAAGATTTACTAGAGCTTGCCTGCACCAACTGTCCATCTCTAAGTGGTGGAGGGAATGAAAATACCCCTTCTGTATGATTTTTCTTCTGTCTCGATATACCCGTATCAGTCTCAACTACATATTTATTTGCCTCTTGTTTACTAGTTTTCTTTTTGTCCTTGTTAGATCTATCAATGTTTTTCTTATCTGATTCATGATGATGCTTCCGGGGCCCACCAATTCCTACATCATGGTCTCGAAAATATTCTAGATCCCCTTCACTACTGCCTCCAACCAAACTTTCCCGTACTTCACTGCCAATATCAGCAGCATCACTATTGATTCCCACACCTATTGATCTTACTGAACCAAGCTGATCATCATCCACACAAACATCATCTAGACGTGACCTTCCACACTCATTCAGAACTTTCCCATCCCCTAACATGATGAGTTCATTAGTCTGAGTGACAAAGCCCTGCCAGACAGGTTCTGCACGCATCAAATTAAGTTCCTCTTCATCCATCAACTGTCCATCATATTGAGCTATTAAATCATTCTCATCACTCCTCCCATACAATTCAGTCACTGTTAGTCCTATAGGATCATCTGAAGTTACAATTGGTTCAACATTTTTCGCTTGAAAGTACCGCTCACCAGAAAAGTAAGAATCCTCCTCAGCAAAAGATTGGTCATCATCCTCATCTTTGGTTGGACCTCTTTCCTGTGGATCCGGAACACTCCCATGCCCTGTTCCCTTTTCATTGTCACTTGGGTAATCGATTTCATGGGCCAGAAACCAGGCCTCATCTTCAATAGGCTGTCTCATGTATCCCACATCATCATCATCATCATATTCATCAGAGTCCCAATACTCGTTTGGATAGTCAACAGATTCACTCAATCCATCACCAACAGTAGCAAAACCAGAAACTAGATCAGATGTATCCTCTGCAATCCCCTGACTTACAGACAGCCAACTGCCTCCTCCTACATTCCTTTTTCCACCTGAACAATAATTTTAAAACAAGAAATCAGAGACTTGACATACCAAAATAACCAATATCAAGTGGCAACAGAGTTTGACCCTGAAGAACTTCAGAAATTCAAAAACTTGAGGCCTATTGAAGAGAATCTCTACTGAAATTGAGCAGACAATCAAGCATGATTGCAACAGATATATTTGCAACAGAAACATGAAATAGCTGAGAAGCCTATAAGGATAAAAGTGTCTGCAATGAGTAGAAGTCCTGAAAGCCCAGACAATAAACTGACTACTGCAATTGCTACTTAAAATTAAAAATATTAGGTGAGCATACAATGCTCTATCAAATTTATCAAAACTAACCTGAAGAATTGATTTCTTGTCCAATAGGGACATCCAAATATGACCCAATAAGAAGAGCATTGTCAGCAGCGCTGAGTTTTGAGCCAGGTACATCTCGCTCAAACTTTTCCTCCCAATTAATATTCAATGGTTTGTCCTCTGACTTGAGTTTGACAGGTGGCAGCCTAGGGAACTCTTCCTTTTGATTCTCAGGAAGAATAGGAAAAACTAAGCTACTGATGGTATTTTGCTCAGAACTCCCTTGTGACTTGCTTAAGTATAAAGCTCTTCCCACCTCATCAACCTGATCCTTTATTGTTGCCCTAATATCAGTCAACTCAGCTTTTCTCTTTCCTTCTTTTTTGTCAGAAGCAGAAGCACTATCATAACTTGTTGGCACGTCCCCCTTGGAGAATGGAAATACCGTCTTGACAGAACAATCTTTCCACATCTCTGAAGGTGAATTTGAAGGTTCTTCAATTCTTGACCATGGATTATCTGCTACATTTTCTTTCAAGAATGAGGTACTTGTCTTAAGTTGTTGGTCAAGTTCCTTAGGTTCACTTGTTTGGGTTCTGTCGTACTTCAATTCCACATTAGCTTTGCTAGTACTTCCAGCCCAAGAAGTTTTCTTTTTGCCAGAAAAGAGAATCTCTTCTCCGTATTTCACAATGGCTTTACCCGAATCAGGAACCTCAGCTGTATGATTCCTTGATTGGTGGGATATCTGAGGCTCTGGGTAGTTATTGATACTACCATCTCCATCATTTTGACAAGGTTCTGCAGGTCCATTGCTAGGATTGACCTTCCATGAATATAAATCAAGCACTGTGTCCTCTAAACCTTTAGAGAATGCGAAGCTCTTGTGATTTGTCCCAGCCACCTCAATAGTTTTATTCCGCTCCCCAATAGAAGCAGTATTTTTCCATTTGCTTTCAGACCCATTTCTACCAGTTCCATACTCTATCTCTTTCACTATAAGTTCCTTAGAAACTTCACCACCATTCCTAGACCCCAACCCTTGATTTTCCACCACCAATTTGTCCCCATTTTCAGCTTCCAACGAATTACCCAAGTCCTTCTCTTCAAGAGTAAGCTTCTGAAGGAAACCATTCAAATCAGGACGATTACTGAGCTCACTGCGAAGAGCTGCCTCAGCTCTTGAAAACCTATTCTTCCGCAGAAAGTCCAGAATCACGTCAACGGAGTTTGAGTCCCCCATTTTCAGCCTCCTAAAACCTACAAACATGCATCAAAAAATCACCCACCAAACCTGAGAACATCCATTAACAAAAAGCTCATCCAACAACAACAAAGAGTCAAAAACCCATCTTCCAGTTTGCCCCATTTTTGCTAAGAAAATGAAAAACCAGATTTTCAAGTATATATATACAAAGAAAATGAAGTAGGTATTATTTCGTCCAGATATAATGACGAAGTTACCTCGTATTAGGCTCAACGACTGGCGGCATTTTGTCTTCTAGTGTCCTGAAGAATGGGAAAATCCAACATTCAAAACGTCAAATATTTAATTTCCTTTTTCCCACATTTTATGAGCAACTAAGCAAAGCAAAACCATTGTTTTCCTCTCAAAAAAATGTAAAACCAAGTTGTGAAATCCACCACAAGAGCGTGCCGGCCCGACTCTCCGTCTCAAAACGACGCATTTTCAACGTGGATCCGTCACTTACAAGCAGGTTGCGGTTCCCAAATCCATAGATTGAAAATTTAGAAACCCTCAAAATCCCAACGGATTTATTAGTTTGGGGAGTGGGATTTGATTTTCACGAAAGTTTCATAGCCGTTGGAGCCCAACACAACTCTATTTCTAGGCCAGAGAAACTCAAGATCTGATTTTTAATTTTTCGTGTTATTTTGGGCAAAATGATTTTCTGGGTATCGAAGAAGGGGACAAAATAGCTTAAAACTGAAAAATACAAAGAAGGGTTAGAAATAATAAAGCGACGGAGGAACAGAAGAGAGGCACCTGGTGGTAATGGGAGTGGGCCGGTTGCTGCTGGCGCTGCTTATTTTCTTCTTTTCCTTTTGTTTCTTCTCTGTGGAGGCTTTTGGGGGCGTGGTCTCCTGAATTGAGGTGGTGGTGGTCCAAAGCTTCGTTTTAGTTTTAGTTCTTTTTGATGCTCTTGGAATAACTTGAATATATTCACTATTCAGTCTATTCTCATTTTCACGACCAAAATATAATAATAATAATAATAATTCAATTTTCTTACTTTTACTTTACCCCTCCCGGCCTTTCTCCTGCTTTTGCGTCTACCATTTGATCCGGTGGAATTTAGGTAGTATTATTTGTAGCCTAATTTCCCAATATACACCATAAATACAAATAACAATAAACTTGTAATGGCACAAACTGAATTTGAAAACAAACATCGAAAAAGATTGTGTTGATATTAAAATAGTGAATTCATTTTCAATTTGAACAACTTTTTACATGGATGATCTTTAAAGGAAAATCAATTCAAATTACAAAATCACATTGTCAGATATTAGCCTACAAATACATACATTTTTCGAGTGGATTGTTTAATAATTTTGAGTCCTAATCTAACTTACACCTTTCGTTTTTCACCACCTAGTAAATAATTAGTGTTCTTTTTTTGTTCCAATAGCTTAACAAGTAACTATATTTCTTTTTTTGCTAACATCCTAACAAGTGAGTAGGGATCATTTATTACAATTTATTTGAATAGGAAAAATTGCTTTCTTAACCCAAATTGGTAATTGTCTTTGAATTGAATATAGTTATTTGAAAGCCAAACTGTAACTATATTTAACCAAATTGTCTTTTAAATATATACCCCAGCTATTACACGAAACTCTAGCCGTTCTCTCCATCTGTGAATCCTAAAGGAAAACTCTACAGAGAGGGGAGGAGAAAAAAGCTTTACTGTCCCTTCTCCCCCTTCTCTGTTCTCGTCTTTTCCTTTTAAGTTAGTGCATAAGTTCATTGGGGTATTTTGAATAAAAAGCCTATTGTGGTGATTTCTTTTTATAGATTGATGATCTTTTGAGCCAAAACTGGTTTTTATATTGATGATCTTATGATCAGGGTCTTGTCGATTCTGACACCTTGCCACTCAATGTATCACAAGAAATGCTTCAACGACACAGCATTTTGAAGGAAGATCCTGATGAGTCCAATGACAAAGACAAGAAAGGTATGGTGCGCATGTTATTGCTTCTTGTTAATATTTGTAAGCAGTTTCCTTGTGCTATTCTGGAAGTATTCAATCGGAGCGTACGAGTTGTTATATGGTACATTGATGTCATGTTTACTGCAGCCCAGTTAAACTTGCATTAATACCATCCCTTGAAAACCAACAACTTGAGCTTCATGTTTTGCTGTTTTTGTAAAAGTTAGTAAAGCTAACAGTGGGGGAGAGTTACTAAGTTTGCATTAATTGTTTACTTTTGCCTTGTGTTGAATTTTGATGCGAACACAGAGGTCGAAAAATCCAGTGATGATGATTGGACGAGAGGCCGATATACTAGATTCTGCCTTTATGTGGTTGAATGACGAACTTTGAACTCTCGGGCAGCACCAAGTCAGATGGAAAATTGACTTCACGAGATCAGTAGGATGAAATCTGGGCAGAAGGACATATATTACATTACTGGAGCCAGCAAGGAACAATTGGAAAAATATCCCTTCATTGAGTGGCTTAAGAAGGAAAATTATGAGGTACATATAAAAGATATTCAATCCTTGCACTTGTTTAAATAGGGTTGTTTGTTACTTTCCTACTTGTTCTATTTGAGTCATGAGTAAGGCCTTTTTTTGTCTCTCTATTTACCTTTTTCTATCTATTGCTGCAGGTTATTTTCTTCACAGATCCAGTTGATGTATATCTGATGAAATACTTGGTGGACTATGAAGACAAGGAACTCAAGGAATCATACAAGGAACTCACTAAATGGTGGAAGAGTGCTCTTGCCAGTTACGATGCGGATGATGTGAAGCTGTCCATCCGATTGCCTGACACACCTTGTGTGGCTGTGACATCAAATTTTGGTTGGAGTGCAAACATGGAGAAGATCATGCAGTCTCAGACTTTACCAGATGCTAGCAAGCAAGCATACATGCGTGGCAAGAGGATACTTGAGATTAACCCGAGGCATCCAATCATCAAGGAGCTCCAGTAAAGAGTAGTAAAGAGCGCTGAGATATGTTCTAGACTTCTTCCCCTGCACTTACAGAAATCTGACATATATGAAGGTTTTCGCAGAATTAAGGTCTTTGTGCATTCATGATCTTGTTCACTTTTTAAATGGTCTCCAACATTTGTAAATGACTGGTGGGTCCTGCTTGCAAAATATTTTTAAGAAATCTTGACCTTTGTAAGTTGGATTTCTCTGTCATTGGTTAAAATTGTTCATTTCTGATTGTTTCTCATTTGGGGATCTGATCTTTGTCCTTGTTATGAAATCAAAATGGTTCTTCATTCAGGTGGTTTAGATGAATAAATAGGCACATTGCTATCACAGGTCTGTTAAGCAATTGAAAGAAGCCAAGGCCTATGCCTACTCTTATGGTTGAGTCTAAAAGCATGTCTTAGAAAATCCATTTGTTGAATTGTTGGTGAATCTGGTTTATTTCATTCGATTATTCGCTTGCTCTTCAGGATGAGAGTGCAAAGCATACAGCAATGCTTATTTACCAGTTTGCACGCATGGAGAGTGTTTCCAATTTTCCAGACCCCAAGGTTTGTGCCTCCCGCTTCTACAGTTCAGTGAAGTCTATCCTAAACATCAACCCTGATATCGCAGTTGAGGAGGAAGAATATGTTGAAGAGGTTGAGACAGAAACTGCGAGCACTTTCTTTTTTACTGAAATTACGTAGATAGATGGATTCAAAGATAAAGCAAATACTTTCTTTTTTACTGAAATTACAATCAAGTTGAAGAATGGCATTGCCTCAATCACAAAAAGCTCTTTCTTTGATACTTGATTCGTACACTAACTTCAATTGCAATCGTTCTAAAACTAGCTTGGGAGACTAGTAAAGGGAAAGTAATTAACAAAAACCGTATCTGTACACTCTATGCTAAATATATCTAATCTAATCTAATCTGTTCTGTATCGTCGATCGTGGATGGTTGTGTCTGGAATAGTGAACGTATACTTTACATGCAACCTGTGGACTTCCTCATCAGCCTCTGTGACTTGCACGTATGGTGATCATGCTAAGCAAAAGAAATAGAGCTTTATGCTTTGGAGGTTTGATCCCCTCGAAGAGATCACTTTCCCTATTTTTCTGTTCTGTCCAAATTCACTAGTTGATAGGAACTTGATCCTATCAGTCGACAAACAAGTACCCGACCCGCCGCTCGGCTCCACCATCATGGGCAAGTTGTAGCCGTCCACTAAGCTTACGTCGTAGCTCCTGATATGCCTGTAACATTACATAAAAAAAAAATATATATATATATATTATATATAAAAAATTTCAAGTTTTTATTACAATTCCGTGGTTTTTATTCAATTTTTATTGATATCGATAATATCCCGATATTTCCATTGAAATGTCCGTGTTTCTAGACTACCAATATTTCTAATACCATTGATATTTTAGACTTTGGTTGTGATGTAATAGTACTCTTTTTTCTTGACCATTTTTTCTGTCGTTTAGGGTTTTTTAAGACAAGGTTTTAATGAGGCCACACTTATTGTATCATCAAGTTCCAATTTATGTTGAATTGTATTCTGACATTGCGGAGCTCCGATTTGTTTCTTTGTTTCATCGTGATTAATTCAGGTCGTGAGTCTTTTTTAAGATCACGCTCTTGTTCTTGACTCTCACGTTGGGTTTGCGGATGTTTTCATCCTATCATTTGTACACTCTTATGATGTTTCTAAAATAAAGCATCTTTTCCAACATAAAAAAAAAAGATTAAAAGACATGTCACATGATAAAGTTTACAATTGTTTTTAGACCGGAAATGACAAGTGTATGTTAGATGAGATTCATAAAATGCAATCTACATCCATATGTGTTTGTAAGTTTGTAGCATGTTATTGTTGCTTAGTAATTGCAATTTACTACATTGATACCAACTTACCACCAACTATCAAGTAAGCCAACGTTTGTGAATTTTGACTACATTGATTTTCATCTACCATGAAACAAAAAAGAAATTCACAATGGAATATCATTATATGAATCACAACATTCAATTCAAAGGATGGAAAATCTGAAAATAATCAAACAGCAAGGACATGGACCCACTAGGAATAGACCAGGACCCACAATGCAACGTGTCGTCGACCCAAGCGGGAATTCAGATCCGAATAGGAAGGAGGCCGGGAATCGTCCCAAGGCGTTGACTATCAAACCACCATATCTCTCACCCTCTAACACGTAGACATAAAGAAAGAAAGAAAGAAAGAAAGAAAGAAAGAAATAAAGGAAGGAAAAATAGAAAAAAGAAAAGAAAAAGAGAAGCGTTAGACGCACCCTACGGCATAAGGTAGGCACCAAAGCGTCGGTGAGGCATCAAACATCTTAGGATGTGGTGAGGCACTCCGTCTCCGTCACCCGCTGCTCCCCGTTTTGGCTTAATATTATAATTTTCACATTAACCTCTAATAATTAATAAAAATTATGAGCGTATTAAGCTTAACTTCTATATTTTATTAAGCCCCAAGTAAATATATAAACCAAACCAAAGGAGGCCCAAACCCAAAATCAGATATATATTGAACGTGTTTGTCTGTCTCTGCAGAAATTAGAGAGTGAGAATGGGGAAGACCATGGCGGTGGGAGTGCCAGTCATCATCGCCTTGTTAATTCTGTGCGGTGTGGATCTGGTCAGGTCAGACGCGTCGGATCATCGGTACAAGGAAGGAGATTTAGTCCCTTTGTATGCCAACAAGGTGGGCCCCTTCCACAACCCCAGGTAAAACCCAGACTCACGCTGCTCGCTCCTCGATCTCAAAGTTTCACGTTTTCTTAGCTCAATTCAGCTTCTGGGTTTGTTCATTTCGCTGTTATTTGTTCTGGATCTGAGTTTATTTGTAGACCCATTTGTCTGGTTACTCAGAAATTTGCATGAGTTACAAGTTTTTCAGCTTAGACGATAAGATTTGTTTCAGCTGGGATAAGTTAGACACTGTGATTGGCAAATTGAACTTAGATCGATTGTGTTGAATTCTGAGCTGGATCTATTTTTAAAGATTTGATTTGGGATAGACCATTAGGCGGCTTTGCTAGCATTTTGAGATTGAACAGTGTTTTCATTGAAATAGCATGTGCACTGTTCTTGAAAGCTTAACTCTGTTTCTGCTGAACTAGTTAATATTTTAGATGCAAGTTTGACTATGGTGGAAATTTGGTATTCACAATTACAATTTGGTTAATTTTGTATTTTTTGGGTGATTACAGCGAAACGTACCGGTATTTTGATCTCCCATTCTGCTCACCAGGTTTGCATCAATCGGATTCGTTTTTATCTTTCTTACTTCTTACATAATATGTCTTCATCTTCTGCGAGGACTTTCATTTACCTTAATATTTGGATCCTAATTGCAGATAAGGTGAAAGAGAAGAAGGAAGCTCTGGGTGAAGTATTAAATGGGGATCGTTTAGTCAGTGCCCCTTACAAACTAGAGTTCCAAAAGCATAAAGATTCGGAAGTAGCTTGCAAAAGAACAATAAAAAAGGAAGAAGTGGCCCGGTTCAGATCTGCTGTCAACAAGGACTATTACTTTCAGATGTATTATGATGACTTGCCCATTTGGGGTTTCATAGGAAAGGTTGACAAGGAAGGCAAAGACCCGAGTGAATACAAGACCTACCTGTATAAGCATATTCATTTTGATATCTCTTACAACAAGGACCGTGTGATTGAAATCAATGTTCGAACAGATCCAAATGCACTGGTTGACCTTACAGAGGATAAAGAAATTGATGTCGAATTCATGTATACTGTAAAATGGAAGGAAACAACCACTCCTTTTGATAAGAGGATGGATAAGTATTCTCAGTCCTCATCGCTGCCGCATCATTTGGAGATCCATTGGTTCTCGATTATAAATTCATGTGTGACAGTTCTCCTCTTGACCGGGTTTCTTGCCACAATTCTCATGCGAGTGCTTAAGAATGATTTTGTCAAGTAAGCATATTTAAGAGTCATTTATCACTGTTTTCTGTCTGCCAGTTCACTCATTTTTTAATTTACTGTTTGTTTCTCTATAAAAGATATGCCCATGATGAAGAAGCAGCTGAAGACCAGGAAGAGACTGGATGGAAATACATTCATGGAGATGTATTTAGATTTCCCAAGTACAAGTCTCTGTTTGCAGCAGCTCTGGGTTCAGGCACCCAACTATTTACCCTGTAAGTGCTCATTAATCCAGCTATAGGTTTAGCGCTAACTCTCATTTTTCGAAGTTTCTCATTATTTCTTGTTTTTTTCCATGCCATGCAGTACGATATTCATTTTTATACTTGCTCTTGTTGGCGTGTTTTATCCATACAACCGAGGGGCTCTATTTACTGCTCTAGTTGTCATTTATGCACTCACATCAGGAATTGCAGGATATACTGCTACTTCATTTTATTGCCAGCTAGAGGGAACAAACTGGGTATGTGATGATAAATTCTCCTGCTAGGGTTCTGGAATCATTGACTAAAGTTTATATTATATGAATTGAAGATTGAACTTCCTGGTATGGCAGGTTAGGAATCTATTGTTGACGGGATGCCTCTTCTGTGGACCTCTGTTCCTTACATTCTGCTTTTTGAATACTGTTGCAATTGCTTATACGGCCACTGCCGCGCTTCCCTTTGGCACTATTGTGGTTATAGTTCTAATTTGGACACTTGTAACATCACCTTTGCTAGTGTTAGGAGGTATTGCCGGAAAGAACAGCAAAGCCGAGTTCCAAGCTCCTGTCCGCACGACTAAATATCCCAGAGAGATTCCACCTTTACCTTGGTACCGGGCAACAATCCCTCAAATGGCAATGGCTGGTTTTCTGCCTTTCAGTGCTATATACATTGAACTGTACTACATTTTTGCCAGTGTGTGGGGTCACAGGATTTACACCATTTACAGCATCTTGTTTATTGTGTTTATCATTCTTCTGATAGTTACTGCTTTCATTACTGTGGCATTGACATATTTCCAACTTGCTGCTGAGGACCATGAGTGGTGGTGGAGGTAAGGAGGTTCCGTGCATATTAATTTTTTCTTAGGAGTTTTATGCAAGTTATTATTATTTTTATTCCTATGCTTGTCGTTCTTGATTAACTGCTTTTGTTGATATGATCTGCAATTATATTGACGTCAAGTATTCGTGACTAATGGAGAAATGGTATTGAAAATTCCGATAAGTGGGATATATGGATTTTGTAGGTTTAGGATTAAGAAAGCTAGACTAAAGTAACGGGTGCACTGAATTAAAGAAAGAAGAGCTACCATGCTCTAGGCAATTGATATTTAGGATTTGTGGACTTTTTATTAATTAATTTTGCGGATTGCCTTGGTTGCTCATTAGTGTGGTATTAGTATTGCGTGTTATATAATACTTGATTTTACTTCAACATGAAAATTTGGACATCTTCAGGAGATGTAAATATAATATTCCTTGATTGATGTATAAATGTTGGTTTGATTACAGATCTTTCCTCTGCGGTGGATCTACTGGCATATTTATCTATGCCTATTGTTTGTATTACTACTACGCACGCTCGGATATGTCAGGATTTATGCAAACATCATTCTTCTTTGGTTACATGGCATGCATCTGCTATGGTTTCTTCCTCATGCTTGGAACTGTAGGCTTCCGTGCAGCTTTGCTTTTTGTTCGTCACATATACCGATCCATCAAGTGTGAGTAGGTAGTTGTTCTCCAAGAATCAATCATCATGGGAGATGTATTTTCTGGTGTTTTTCATCTCGTAGGCACCTACCTCCTTGTAGAGAAGTTTCCTCAAAATTAATTTTGTAGTGCCTCGTGTACTAAAGCAGTGTCATGAGATATCTTGCTTTCCAGAGCAATGTGTTAGATCACAATATGGTCGACTATTCATAGAGACAGTTTGTATCATTACCTTTCAAGCTTTGCAATACATTCTTTAAATATCTTCCTCTTTCCTTCGTATCGTTATAGAGTTACCCAATGTTCTCTCATGCTCTCTCTCTCTCTCTCTCTCTCTCTGTGTTTTGTAAATACATGGCATATTATTATTGGCTGCTGCTTAATACTTGTGGAAGCAGCTGCTACATGCAAACTAAGATCATAAAAAAGGGCCAACTAAGAACGCCGAACCAAAGAACAAGGAAATTTAAAAATAAAAAAGGATTTATCAACTTCGTGGTAAGAACAAGGCAATCAAAAAACTGAAGAAATGTTTCCTCAAAAAAATAAAAATAAAAATAAAAATAAAAAAACTGAAGAAATGTTGGGGTGTCTTCCAAGTTTCCCAGTGGTATTAGGCCCATTCCTTTCACCAACGAGAATGAAATTAGACCTTCCTGATTTTCATCTTGATGTTTTCTTTCTTTAGCCAATGTTTTTTTTTCAAAATATTCAAATTACATTTCTTTCCAGGAATCTTAAAACATGACTCAAAAACACTGATTATCCTACCCCCTTCCCCTTGTAGACAGTGGAAGGCCGGTCGTGTTATTTGATGCATTACTAAGAATCTCATTTACTAATTTCATTACTAATCATCTGAACTAAGGTATTTTTGGGAGTGTCTTTATAAGAAGTTTTGTCAGAAGCATTTTTAGTTTCCATTACCCGTTGCTATGTAATGTGGTATTACATGTTTGGCCTATACAAAATTTACTTAAAACATCTAGTAAAATTTCTATATAAAAAAAATCTAGTAAAAAAAAAAAGAGAAAGAAAAAGGAGAAAAACATACATTTAACTGAGAAGAAAAGATAAAAGGAAAGGGCCTCGAAAATGAGTCAATGGTGATTAGAACTTAGAAAGGCAGGATAGTTGAGCATCGCACAACATCTGGAATTCAAGACTCGAAATTAATGAGCCGCGAATTTCTTTATCTCTGGTTGTAGTCTATCACAGTATCCACACCGATTTGCAGCAACTGGACGGAGACTGGTGAGATATGTCCACTACCTCATCTGCTCTGGCGCTCCGCCTCCCCTTTGCTTCCCCAATCACCACCACCACCACCACCACCACCAAACTCACTTACCCAGTAAGCTCTCTTCTTCTTTTCCTCCTCACCATTTCACAAGCTTTACTCCCGCGTATTTTGTTTCGTTGCTTCTATTTTCTTTTTCTGACCACCAAATATACAGAAACAACAATCTATAATCATAACCCGTGTTACTAATCGTAATTAACAGATACGTAGCTCACGTTGGTCTACAAATAGTGCGAGGCTTGTCGGTTGTGCTCATGCTGCCATTTCAGGAAAAGGGCAAGGTACATTTTTGCTCTCTTTATGGCCTGCCTTATAGCCTTTAAGATTGTTTCACGGTTCGGATTTTTTATTCGATATGGGTTTTGTTCACTTTTCAGGCACCTTTGATCCAGAATTGCGTTCCGTACTTGAACTTGCGACGGACTCTGAGTTATATGAGCTTGAAAGAATCCTTTTTGGCCCTAGGTACTTCGAACTGTATAATTCTTTCTGTTTCGTTAATATGAAACTTCGACAAGACTAGAAAATCGTGTTTGCTTCTCACACTTTTATTTTCAGTAAAGGAGTAGTGTCAACTGTTAATCAAACTCTTGAAGTTTCCTTGTGATGCTGACGTGTTTATCTTTGGTTGCTGTCAATGTCCAGCTACTTCAGCCCGTTGCTGAAATCTATAATGAGCAGAACCAATGTCGACTATGCAATGATTGAAGAGGATCTTGAAGAGCGAGAGGAATTTTTATCCACATTAGAATCGCGATTCTTATTCCTGGCAGCTGACGCCCGGTCAACCTTAAGGTTTTTCCTCAACTTTTGTAGGCTGGGGTCAATGAGTTCTTCCGCAATCTTATCTGCAAAATTCACCTCCTAAGTTAACTTGTTTGAAGTCAATATTACTCGAAGCTTATGGGGTGACTTGCGATTGAATTGAACGTATGAGGGATTCCTAGCTATGAATTGTGTTTCAACTCTGTGTAATCCTATTTATTTATTTTTTTTTAATTTTTAACAAAACTAACTGCTAGTGTCATCTAATTGTCAGCTATGTTTCACTCATGTTGACTATGCAATTGGTTTGTGTTGGATACTTGGTAGGGGTTGGAGGCCATCATATAGGAATGTCTTGCTTGCAGTGAGAAAAGAGTTAAACATTCCTTGCTCAAGCAAATTGTCAACTGAAGACCTTGAAGCAGAGATTTTCCTTCATCTATTGCGAGATTATTCAAGGCATGTGTTCTGTATATATTTCTCTAGTATTTAGACCTTGGTTTTTATTAGTTTCTGAAGTAGAAGTAACTTTTCTTATATATATGTATATATAACCATCCGTAAGGAAGGAGAGTTCAAAGAGAACTCTCCCTTAGGTATGAGAAGTGAACTATGGGATGTGCTTGCCAAATGTTGTGTGATGATTGTGTATTTTCCATATTGATAAAGATTTCAAAAGATGACTGTAAATGGTTGTTGTTTGGGAAGGAAGGGTAGACAGCGAAAGAATATTTTCCGTAATTAGAGTTGGATATAATTATTTGATCCAGGTAAGTGGTATAAATCAAAGAGTTCCTCCATCTTAAACCATATTACAATAAAAAAGGGAAACCAAGACTGAATACTTGCATCTAAATCGAAGAGTTCCCTTGAGATTGTCTGCTAATCAGAAGTATAGACCAATATTTTCACCAAAAAAGAATATTAGTGTTCAAGCTGGTACAAGGGCAGGGGGAGAGTTGAAGTGAAAGCAAGTCAGTACTTTGAGCAAAACATTGATTCCCAGTGATGCTTTAAGATGTGGTGTTTTGGTAGAAAAGAGTTCATGTCTTGGACGAGTTGGTACATACATTGATGAGTTGATATTTAGTAAATGCTATTTGATTTCAACAACTTACTGTTTGAGTGGATCATTGTATCTTAGGAAAAGTTTACTTTCTTTTATTTTAAATGTGGTGTAATGACTTATAATGAGTCACTTCCTTCATGTAGTGAAGAATCAGGAAGTTTCCAGGGCTTGTTGGAATTCTCTGAGCCCTCTGATGCTCAACATAGTCTTCAACTTGGACTCAGTCAATGGAAGGTGCAGGCCCTTACTGCTTTAAAAGTCAGCGCAACAGAGCTCCGATCAATGTTTTTGAAGGTAATGTAGCTTTACCGTAATGACTTTATGCATTATCAAATCTCTCCAACTTAAGTTCATATTTTTAAATTCTGTTGGTTCTGATTTTCTCTGAAGGGTGGCGGTATCTTTACTTTGGCAAAGATTTATCAGTTGGTAAGAATTTAGTCAACCTGATTAATTTTATTTTGCTCTTCTTTTTATACCTTTTAACTATTTTTCCTTTGTGGTAGTTAGCTAGAAAGTTATCTGGGAAGGTGTTCCTAGAAGCTGCCAACTATCAGCTAAAAAGGGATTTTGTCAGAAAGGTACATATTTGACTTCATTGCTATCTCGTTGTAAAAGGAAATTAGTTGTCTAATATTAATATGCGGAGTTCAATTCTTTTCAAATTTATTACAGCTTTAATGCTTTGAACTCCTGCTATTTATTGATATTAATCTTTACATGGGCAAAGTGATATGTCTTCCTGCTATTACATTCAAATTTTTCTTTCTATTTTCGAACTTAGATATACAGCTTGTGAACTTGGGTGACAATGCATTTTTCAATATTTTCTCTTTATGAAAGTTACTACTCAGTATCTGGCTATTGTTCAAAGAGATATGAGAGAGAGAGAGAGAGGGATAAAAACTGGGAAACTCCTCAATTTTGGTGACTCCACTTAGGACTTACACAAGTTTTGCATACATACTTTGTGCATAGATTTTATTTTTGTGTCCTGCCATTCCCAGTGTGCATGCTCTAGATTTTGAAGATTTGCCTCTTCATCAGTTACATTCATGGATATACATTACTCTGGTCCTTCCTGTGTCTGATATTTTTTAAAGTTTTTAATTCCCCTTGTCTTCATGTCATGTCATCTCCCATGTCCATGTCTATATGGAGCATTAATGACCTTATTTCTCTAATTAACCTTTATCCCTGACATTCCCATACTTTCTGGATTTTCAGGGTGGACAATTAGCTGCTATTAATCTAGAGTCCAGAGCGGCCTTTCTTGCAGCAAAACAAGTAATTATATCCTGATGATGATTCAATTTGCTGCCACTGGCATCTAATGATTTCTTTATGCGATAGTGGCATTCTTATATATAGAAAAACTATTGTATGAGCTAGTGGCATTTTTATTTGGTCCGGTCTAAGTATTGTTTCAACAAAAACCTGAATCAATTGTAATTTGTAGCAAATGTTGATATCAAGGAAACCTCTTTCATTCTTGTGGTTTAAATAGTGTTCTATGTTCCTCTCCCACCCCCCTTCCCCCCTCCTCACATTTCAGGATTCCTAATATTTGTCATTTTGGACAGGGTTTTGCCGGGGCTACATCAAGATATCTTGGTTTAAGAAGCATGATGGCTTTGCTTGGCCCAGTGTATTGATTCTTCCTACACCTAATTTCTAAAACGTTATTATTTAAAATTTCCATAAACTTGCTTTTCTTGTTCATTTGCAAGGTTCTTTTACGCACACACACACACACACACACACACACACGCACACGCACACGCACACGCACACACACACAGAGTATTATTTTGATTGTTCCTTTATCACACACACACATACAGAGTAATATTTTGATTGTTCCTTTATCAAACACACACACACAGTATTATTTTGATTGTTCCTTTATCAAACTGTCTATATTTTGTGTTTTCTAATTTCTAAGAAAGTAGAATAAGGAGGAACGCTTAGGTAGTTAAGGTTGGTGCCAGTATAAAACTTAGTCACTTCTCGGTAACCAAGAGTCATTTTGGGTGAAAAAGGACTAGTGTAGCTGACCCAATTAATTGAGATTAATTCCTAGTTGAGTTGTTTCGTTTCCTCCCTCCCCTCTTTGTTTCAGTGTTGGTTAAACTGCACCTATTGAAATGAGTTTCAGATTTCTCCACACCTTGCTGACAGAGAATGAGATTAATCACTGGCTTTCTTTAATTGGTTTGGATTAGATCTATTTTTCACATGGAACAGCTTTGAGGCTGTAAGCCTGTAACTGAACACATACCTTCTAAAGTTTCAATGGATTCATCATTTTGTGGTTGTAAAGACCCCACGTGAACATAGATTTTGATAACACAAGTGGCCCGTTGCTTCAAATTTCGATGATTAAGCCAAACGTGCTCAAGCACCAACTATAACAGCTTGTGGCTACTTTTGATGATCTTCAAGATTTTTGGTCTTTAGTATTTTACTGAATTTTTCCAGCAATTGTTATTAATTCATTTATTTTGGCATTTTATGCAGGCTTTGGGGAACATTTCTGGCAGATGTGGTCATTCAAATGCTAGGAACTGATTATGCAAGAATCTTGCGAGCAATTTATGCTTTTGCACAGGTACTAATCTTTTCTAGTTTTGGCATGGCTGAAATGTCTTTTATGTAGTGGACCCAAACTTGACAGTCAAATTAAACTAATACAAATGAAATGTTGCGGATATTAGACAACCAGCTTCCTCTTTGAGAAGAAAATTTAGATGTGCACTTTACACCCAAACATAAACAGTAAACAAACCAGGTTACCGTCCAATCTATATGAAATTAATTGAGTTTTTATTGGTTTTACTTCAGATCCGTATCACTCGCACATACAGGTTACCGCCTGATTACTGAAAAGCCTTGGAATTTTGGGAGGTAAATGTGGATGGTCATCATTTTAAGAAGAGATTTGTGGTCGAGATTAATTACTCTGTATGTATGTACATATAGTTTTGCAGTTAAACTACCAGTCTGCTTGTGTTGATAATTTTTGCATGTGTAAGAAGTAACAGTAAAAGCTGAAAAGATTATGTACTCTGGTGCTAAATTGATTGAGATGTGTGGATCTGCTGCTTCCATTTGCGTCTGGATATCTTTGGCAAGCAAGAGAATTTGAATTTTTATTTTAAGAGCATAAGAATAAGATGCAGACTAGTTGATGATGCATGGAACCTGGAAGAGAAAATCATGAAGTTTTGGGTAGCTAGGGTAGGATAGGGCCTAGGGGTCGCCATCCCAAAGTTGGTGGAGGGAGTTGTAAGGTCCAACCTCGTAAACAAAGTCTCCTGCATACAACCTGCGCTGGGGAAATTGGTTGATCTTGTTCATTTCATCTTCACCTAATTCCCAATCGAATATTTCCAGGTTCTGCTTCATCCTCCCCTTGTTGAAACTCCTTGCTGGATGATGGATCTCAGTATGATCTGTATATACAGTATATAATTACTAAATTAATATATAGCAGGAAATTTATCAACTAAATTAATATATAAAAATGATAGGGAATACTTGTGGCAGTCTTCCCTTTGGCAGCAACGAGGTCCTCAATAATGGTATAATAATCTATCCCGGTATTGGTAGCCGAGGAGGAAGCTCCATGAACTCCCAAGGGAGAAAACGCACTCACATACTTCAGACCCAGCTTCTCATGAACATACATACAAAGATTGTTTGCATTTATTTTCACATAATTTTGAATACAAGCAATAGTCTGGACTACTCTAAATTAATTTAATCTACAGGGAAGAGACTCAAAAGTTGAACACGCAAAACACAAATGTTGATAGGCTCTAAATATATAGTAAGTAATAGTAGTAGAGAGAGTGGTACTTGGTACTTACTTGAGTGTGGTGTTGAGGGCAGGGAGAACAAGATTGGGAGGCATCTGTGCACCATAGCTTGGAAGTAATGAAGATTTCATCACGACTCTTGATGAGATCGAGCGCCTGGACGACAGCTCGACCAATGGCTTGTTCGGATTGATAGAAAGCTGCAGTATCAAAATGGTGGTAGCCTACCTCAATGGCGTCCATGAGAACGGGGAGCAGGACATCCGTTGGTGTTGGAGGCAACTTACCAGTCCCTAAACCCAGCAAGCACCGGCATCTTATGCCCTGAATTTAGTACCACTTCTGGGACTTTCTTAATTTTCTCCTCCATTACTGGCTGACTCTCCTGATCTTGATGAGATACAGTTTTGTTTTGATCACCAGTAGTACTAGTTAACTTGCTAATTAAGCTATAGCTAGCTTAGCTAGCTACTAATTAAGTAATTAAGGAGTCTCCCTCCAGTTGCAGCTATGACTTTGAGGTTCTCGCTTGGGAAATTGTGGATTAATAATAATAGTACACATGATCCATCCTTCCATGAAAGTACTAGCAAAAATCAAACATCAGTCAGCATGGTCCCTTGATTAATTAATAATGGATGATGCACATGATTACCAACCCCGTTCAACAATACTCTATAAACAGAATACTTTAAACGTATAGCCGCTTGGCTATACTCTATCTCTGTTTTAAAAGAAAGTATCGCCGCACGGCTATACTCCATAAATTCTCTATTTTAAAAGAGAGTATCGCCGGACAGCTATACTCCGTAGAAATAATATTTTAAAAGTATGGCCGCGCGACTATACTCCATAAAAAGAATATTTTAGAGTGACTACACGCCATAAATAGAATATTTTACGAGTATAGCAGCTCGGCTATTCCGTTTTTAAAGACGTTCTCACAACAATTCGAGACCCTTCCTTCATATGTAGCTGAAGAGATGAATGTCCATATCAATCTCAAGGTAGTTAGGACCCTGCATGTGAGAGAGCTTGATAAAGTCAAACAACATGGTTTTTATGTTTCATCTTCTTAACACTCAACAACATAAATGTTCAATGTTTACCTTGTAAAAATTGTGCCAGGGGCGTGAAAGAACTGGTTTGTCATTATATGCATGTACAAACTTCTTCTTAGCAGAACTCCGACCGAGATCTTCAGGATTTACCACCCCAGCCAAGATCTTTAGTCTTTCTCTGAAAGGTACAATGGAGTCCTTTGCGAATCCTTTAAACTTTTCTGTCTCATCGTCAACCATTTTCTAAAAGCATCATTCAAATATACCAACAGACTTGAGTGTTCCAATAGAACATAAGATCATCTCCATCAGGGAGAGTACATCAGAATGAAGTACATGCCTATCCAAATGGATGAAGTTGCATACAAAATGAAGTTACCTTGATGCTGTCCTGGAATTGAGGAGAGATGTCGTTATCAAAATTCTCAGAAACTTTGAAATACATTACAAGACTCATCCCCTCTCCATCACTATCACCAAGAAACATTGCAGTAGGATAAGTCGGCAAATGCAACAAGGCGCAGAGCAATATCATTAGATATTGCCAAAAAATAACAAACTAAACATAACAAGATAAAACAATTCTAAAAAAATACCTGTATGTTTACAATGACCACTTTCCCATTTGCTTTCACTTTGGGGAGCTCAGGATGCTGGGCAATGTGATGTATCTTTTTGGGGCATACAGACACATCAACACCTATTGGAGTATATGGACTGTAGTTTGGAGCAGTTGACTTTCGTTATCTCTGGATGGTAGACCAACATAAAATAATATTATCACTAGCAAGGAAGAACAGAGTAATTAGTTACAAATGTCTAAATTCAGTTAAGGTTGGTTTTGACAAAAGAAAAAACCAAAGTCACACTTGAAATAGTGCTTGCCACGAAATTTAAAAGTTGAGGGTGGAATCTCATACCAAGATCCTGAAGTCGGCTTCTCTACTCTACGACATGGAATGATATATCCTGGTGTAGGCCAATACAGAAACCTTTTTGATTGACCTGTGGATATATCATTGAAATGTTCGATAATATACAAGTACATCAATCCCAATATTCTAAGTTTTCTTTCTATTCAAAGAAAATTGAATTATTTGAATGCTTACATTGTTCAATGGTTTCTTCTGCATCACAGGATCTCCTTTTAAAAGAAAGTCTGAAGAAGGCTGATGGCTTTCTCTGGGACTGCGGAACCAAACTTTATACAGTTAGAATCTTATCGTTGAAATTGCAGAAGGTACCAATCGAGATAAGTCGGATTTCAGGGCATGTCTTGAATTTTTTCATTAGAATCACGTCCATCCTTTGTAAGTCCCTTAATGCTTCCATAAGAGTGATCTAATATATTCTTCCTCTTACTGTAAACTTCATCAGCCTTCCCTAAGTGAGAAAGCTCATAGCCCTAGGTATAAATAAGTGAAAACCGATTTGATTCCCCGAACTCATCTTTGCCCACGATTTTATCTGATTTACCTCCATCAATGATCATATAGCTATGGTATTCTTCATACTTACACTCATTATCAACAAAGCGAGCAGATCTTTCATGCTGAAGTACTTGGCCACTTGAGATATTCCTAACTGGATTGCTTGCTAATGGAAAACCATCAGTAGAATAAGTGAAGAAAATTAAGAAAACAAAACAAAATCCTTTTCCAATAAGTAGCACAAGAAAAATTACTTCAGTAGTAATGATGTTTGCAATCAAACAAGACCACAAGGCTTTCATTATGTAATATGTAGTTACAGGCTGATGGCCAATACCTCCATGTATACTGATAAAGTCATCATCTGAGTCAGACTACAGAATACTCACCGAGTCAAACCAAACTTCCTCTTGGAAAATTACTGCAAATGAATAACTTTCAAAAGATGAGATTCAAGAGCTATGAATTTTCTTGTAAGCACTATTGGTTGAAATTGAAAGATAGTTGAAATATGATGAAAGAAAGCACACACCATTCGAATCATATTGACTATGGTGCCATTGCAGTTGGGTGAGATGGAATGTTGAATTAGAAACCTTAGATCTTCTGTGAGTAGTTGTTGCACCATTCTTAAAGTCCACACGAACAAACTCATTGACAGCATAGTCACTCAACTGAGCTCCTGCATCACTATTTATTTTCTTGAAACTGGTATTTCTTTTCTTGGTACCATCTCAAGCGGAGTAGGTTGCCTATCTATGGCGTTCGATGACCCACTGACAGTGTTTTTTTCCATGGTTTAATTGTTTTGGATGGGGTTGACATGCGACCAGCCATTGTGGCTTTTAAATCATGCAAGTCCTAACTACAATGATGCCTTCATCAAGTCCTCTCAAACTAGTGTGCCTACAAATGAAACAAAATCCATCAGAGAAGATTAAAGGATTTCTAGAAAGCAGTTTCTATGATCACAAATAATCATGAGAACGCAATCAATTTTATCATCATGAGACTGTTTCAGTAATTTATGGCTTAAACGCTAGAACAGTTAACCACCTTAACACTTGGAAATTATTAGAATCAAACGGATGGCACACAGAGGTCTCTATGTTTAATGAGTATGGTGGCACTATCAGAAAGCACCTTGGTTAGAAGCGACTGGTAAATTGAAGGACTACACTAGTTATTCAATCAATTTGTAGATGAAAATTTGTGCAATCAGCATAAAAATCAAATGTCTGATTCAAACCTTCTCAAACAAAGTGGGTTGTCTCTTTCCCAGTCCCATAGATAAGCCACTTATCTATCTTAAGCCCCAAATCTTTAGTTCTGGCTCACTAGAACACAAACATGACCAGAAAACAAAAAAATAGTACAACCACCTCAATAACAACTCAACAAAACCTTAGTCCCTGTACTTGCTATTATCTTTCTTAAGCCCCAAATCTTTAGTTCTTTCTCTTAAGTAGTTGGTATTTACAAAGTAAATGGGAGCATCAATCTCAAGTATGAGAATTTGAGAATTCCAGGAACATTGCTTTGCATTGGGGTACTACTCAACATTTCTGTAAACCATGGAATTCGGAAGGTTTCCTTGAACAAAAGTACTTGGCCTTGCCACAAACAAAAGTACCCTGATCACAAAAATTGCAACCTACACAAAAGTAAAAAGAAATATTAGTTCTGATGCGTATTTTAAAGTTGTTAGATATAGTGTTACTGTCACACACAATAATGATACGTACCACTAAGACTAGTCCAATTTCAACGCTGCCAAAAACGACGTCGATATAGGCACTCATACAGACAACAAAGTCAAACTTGTCAACCTTCCAAAGGTGAATTGCGGCTTCATAGTCTATGACAACAAGCAAAGCCCGACTATGTGTTTCTATGTCTGTATATTCCCCAAGTCTGATTCAATTAGGATTTCCAACTACTCATCCAACTTAGGCCAAACCAGATTCCTAACAATTACATACTACTTTTACAGGCTAAAATCTCTATTGCTCCATCTAGCAATAACTTTTCGACCACATCTTTCTATTTTCAGGATGCAAAACGCATAATCGAAAGCAATTTTTTTGTATAGCGGCCATCAGAAATTGAAGCGAGTTCATAATTTAGCTAAAGTTAGGGGAAAAAAAAGGACCTGCCTAGGCGGCCGCCTAGCGCCTAGGCCGATTTTTCCAACAACCTAACTGAACAAAAGCACAGTTTATAGGTTTTGAGCTCTAATTATGAACATCATTACCGAATTTAACATTACAGAACAAAATTCATCACCTGTTCTAGATTTCTGTGCTTCATAGATTTCCCAAAATAAGCAAAATATAAAGATAATTTAGTTAAAACTACAAGTAATCTGAATGCATTCCACTAAAAAGCAGGAAGCAGAGTAATTGGAGACTGAGCTTAGTGAAAAGAAAAACCTTGGGTTGAAGAAACTATCCCACCAGTCAGAGTCTGCGGCTTTAGGCTCGACTGGAACCAAGCTTAAGTTTTTCTTCAATTTCCTATCTTTTTTGCTTTTCTTTGATTTCTTGGGAGGCGCCATGAGAGCTCAAATGAGAAATTGCCCACCTCTTTTTCGGCCTTGAACTTGAAGACTTTGATGGGAAGTGATTCAGTGAAGCGACCCACTCGCCGTTTTTGGTGGTATAGCCGGACGGCTATACTATTTAAATATACTCTTTAAATATAATATATTTTAAAGGTATCGCCGCACGGCAATACTGGCATTGGTTTTTTTCTCCCCTGATTTTCGTTTATCAGGGCTACAAGATCATTGGCTGCCTATATTCCATCTGTCATCTCTTTGAAGGAGTGTACAACAGCACCTGAGAAGCATGTGCTTGCAAATGCCATAGGGAAAGTAAGCTGGTTTCTATCTACATTGGGGATAAGCAGAAGAGACACCATAGAGGCTTATGGTCAGATGCTTGAGTTGTGGGAAACCACTGATCAGGATGCCCGCATTGATTTGATGGTTGGCAAGGGCTAGAAGGTGGGCCTGTAAGCCCGACCTGATCAAGCGATAAAGGAACACAAGAATAAATATTCCTCTTCAGAATCATTGGTTGAGAAGGAATTGGGCGTGGACAAATTAGGGATCTCTAAGAGATTTACAGAGCCCCATCAAGAAGGCAACAAGAGAAGGATTCTAGAAAGACTTGATTCTGATGTACAAAAGTTGACAAACCTTCAAATAACCGTGGAAGACCTGAAGAGGAAGGTGGATATTACTGAAAAGAGCAAAAAGGGCAAAGGTATTGAATTTGAAAACGTGAAGGGACAACTGGAAGAAGCTGAAGAGGCCATCACTAAGTTGTAGTTATCTCCTGTCAATTCTTATATCGTGAAGTAAACAACATACCAAGATGATGCTCGGAAGTTTCCGCTTATCGGATCTCCACATGACCTTGTTAAGGATTCTCCAAGTGCCCTTTAACTGCGAGAATGCCATTACCGCAAGAGAATTTGCAGCCCCATGCACGGCATTGAAAGCGGAAATGGAAGCTGGGAGGCCATTGCTTTCATAAGGAGTTATGAGCCAGGGAAGCAGAGGATAGCCAACCCACCAAGTAAGTATTCTCTAATCTCTACTCTAGATAAAGTTCTAAAATTTTCATTCAAACGCTGTCCACCTTCACAGAGCTTGAAAAATCCTGAACACATGTCACCTTTCCTCCTTCTCACACACTATATACATGTCACCTTTGCTCCCTCACACACTAGATCCGCCCAGGCGGCCTAGGTGCGGCCTAGATCCTCCCAGGCCGCCCAGGCGCCGCCTAGATCTGCCTACCAGGCCGCCCAGGCGCCGTCTAGATCCTCTCGGCCGCCCAAACGCCGCCTAGATCCTCCCGGGCCGCCTAGGCCCCCCTAACTCCACTGGTGTCGGTGTCCTCCCGCCTAGCGCCTAGGCCGATATCTCGAACACTGCTCAAAACCTGGAACGGGCTTGCTCTGTGCCCTAAACATTCATAGTGATGAGTTCGAGTCCGATTCGCCGGAATATTAAAAACAAACCGAGTATAGCCGAACGGCTATACTATTTTAAAAAAAATTAAGAAAATACCCCGCCCGTTAACGTTGTTCTCGCCATCATGCCAAGTAACAAGGAAAAAGAAACCAGAAGTTTATATTTTGAAATGAGAAGAATGTTTGAGATAATAAGGAAGACTTGGGGTACATCAATATCAGGTATAGTTTTCTTTGACAATTGAGATTAGGAAGACTTGAGATCAGGTAAAGTCCTTTTCTCTCTGTCCCTGGCAGCTGGTATAGTTTGGATATAATTAATTTACACCAATATCAGGTGATTTTCTTTGACAATAGTTTATTCATATCGAATATGTATAGTGCATTAGCAGGTGCTCATGTTTAAGAGTACTTTTTAGCAATATCCTGGAGGTGGGAGCACAGCTTTACTGGTCTAGACAACAAACATGAACATGTGATCAGAACCATTTATCACTTTGACTTCATCTGGTGGATTTAACTATTCTACGAATTAGATTTCTTCGCCTATCCTTGTTGAGGAAAAAAATTGGAAATTCTATACATAGAATCTAAATTACCTTAACTACAAGGCTTGTTCTTCTATTCCTTCACTGCTCAATGTAACAACGTTCATCCACAAAGTGCATTCACTTCTTAAAAATCTCCATATATGGCCTCAAAGAGTCATGAGGATCTCAAAGCACTCTTTCCAGCATTGTCTGACTGTGGCCCAGTTGCCTGACTCAAAGAAACTCAAAGAGTTTTCGTCGAGACTTGGCCTCATTGGTTGGCAAGATCTCATTTTATCACTTCAACTCAAAGGAATAAATGATGCTCTGCAAAAATCTGTGCTGATAAGTTCATTCTTTTGGAAGTTTACTTCTCTTCCTCAAAACAGAGTTCCTGAAATCTTGTTAAGCTGCAGGCAAAGAGAAACCAGTTTAGTTTGGATAAGTCGTGATCACGAGGAACGAATGAAACTAAAAGTGAAAGAAAGAAGTTGACTGTAGTAAATTCAAAATAAAATCAAACCCTATAGTAAGAGCAATCACTAGTTTACTGGGAAGCATAATGAAACTCATTTCAAAGAGACTTACTGGTTCAGAAGAACATTAGGATTGTAGGGAAACAGATTCTTTTGGTGTAGACCTTCAATAGAAATTTTAAGTAAAAGTAAGCACTCTTTGGCTTCTTTGAAATACTGTCCTCCATTTTGGGTGTGCTTGCAGCCATTTTCATTTTCTTCATCATGTTCATCATCAAGAAATGTAAGATGATTTTTTGTTGGTGCAAGAGAATCCTCTCCCCAGGAACTCGAGCCACCCAATGAAACTTTTCTTGTCTTGCAAAATGATTGATTTGTAGCTTGCCCACCCACTAGAAATTCCACAAATAAGCTCCATGAATCACACACTTTACGCAAGCACCTAAAAGAGAATGCATTAAGGACGGTAAGAAGCAAATGAAAGATACAAAGAGTTGCAATTAAAAACAACTGTCTGGGTTCAACCAAATTGATTCTTGTTTTGCTAATTAGTTAAGAAGTCATGTAAAAGCAGAGGGTTAATGTTTTATAGTTTAGTCACCCAGGTCGACACCAGAAAAATGCAGCCCACCACGGTTTAGATTTCATAAGTTAAGAGAAGGTGTAGAAAGAGAAAAGACCTTAAAATATATTCTGCACAACTGATTCCGGTATCTTTGAAATAAGGTAATCAAGAAGCACCTGATGGTCATAGCTCAACTGCAAAGAAAGTGCACAATGTCAGTGATTCTTTTTTATTATGCAATACCATATTCTTCAAATTAACAACTAGGAGGCATGCCGCGAAGTGGAAATGCAGATATGTAAATGTCCAAGAGTGAGCATCTTGCCTCTAATAGGAAAAGATGGAACAAGAGTACAGGATTGAAAAGATCTGAGACACTGAAAAGTGAATTGCCATTCGAATCCTATAATGCAACCTTTTCCTTTTCATCCCTATATAAACAAAAAATCTTGTTAAAAGGAATCCGTGACGATAACTTTTAAAACAATGGAAAACTAGGATATTAATTCCTTACTGTTCTGCACAACAAGGTACACAAAGCAGATGCAAGAGCACTTTGAATAATACATCATCCTACAGTTCAAAAACAAGCCAAGAAATGAGGACATGAGTCTAAAAAACTGCAAGAAAAATACGACAAATGAAGAATACAGAACTGGAATTTTAGTACGTGAAATTGTTGAATAAGATGATGCATTCAGATAGACAAAACAAAATATGGATACAATTTTTCTTTTTTTGGGTCTGGGTGAATAGATTGCCTATTTTGCTTATATCACGTTGCATATAAACATAGACAAAAAAACTCCTAGTTTCAAAGATAAAGAAGACATACCTCTTTGATATACAGTTGGATGAAGGATTTGGCAAAGTCAACACATTCTACAAAATACATTTCATGGTCCACTGTCATATTAGCTGGAAGATGCCCTTGAAGCCAGTTATAAAGCTCCAAGAGACCTTTCTTTCTTAGACAGTAACATTAGGCTTCTAGTACTAGAAAGAAATCAATAAAGCAGAAAGGCATTGGTGAGCAATGCCAATGCGCCTCCCTCCACTAACCGACCTCTCCCTGCATGCGTGTTGACGACTAATTTATCCTTTCCTTTTCTTTACCCCAACCAAGACCACCAGGGAGGAATTATGAATCTCTCATTCCCTCTTCATTTGCCACCCAATTCTCACTCTCTCAACTCAACAACAGAAACACAGTTTTCTATCTCTTCCTTTCACTCCACACAAAACAAACCCCTCATTTCTTATGCCTTTCCTTATTTTATGTCACCTTTCCTCCTTCTCACACACTATATACATGTCACCTTTGCTCCTTCGCACCAGCAAGCTTCGTCTGTCTTCATTTGGAAAATAAAAAAAAAGGACACGAGTCACAACCCGCCCACGCCGCCTAGATCCTCCCAGGCCCCCTAGGCGCCGCCTAGATCCTCCAAGGCCGCCTAGGCTCCGCCTAGATCCTCCCAGCCGCCTAGGCCCCCTAACTCCCGGTGTCGGTGTCCTCCCGCCTAGCGCCTAGGCCGATATCTCGAACACTGCTCAAAACACTGGCGGGCTTGCTCTGTGCCTAGGCGTTCGTAGTGATGAGTTCGAGTCCGATTCGCCAGATTTTTTTTTTTTCAAAACCGAGTATAGCCGCACGGCTATACTATTTAAAAAAAATTAAGAAAATAACGAGTAAAGCCGCCCGGCAATACTGTTTTTAGAAAATTAGGTACAAACGGGATCTACCATATGAACCACCTTTGGCTACCATTTTTTCTCTCATTGTTCCTTCTTTTTGTGTAAAATTTGAATTTTATAACTATTGTGCACAAATTACAATAATTTGAGAAAATTTTGATAAATCACATCAACATGTCATGTGGATATGTATACAAGCAATAAAATAACTTCTCAAGTGAGTCAGCGAATTACTAAAGTATTTTCATGATCACCAATTTATTGATTCGATTTAGCACTCCGGACATAAATTTGTTTTGGTAAGGCTCCATTAACATAATATTTTAAACGTATAGCCGCACGGCTATACCCTAGAAATATCATAATCTAAATTTCACTTTTTTAATTAATTTATTTAGTAGTTATGTTTTAATTATTATTTACTTAGTGAATAATTAGAATTTAAGTACTTTATTAAAGAAAAAAATTAAAAAACCAATTACTATTTATTAAGTAATATATTTATGAAGTTAATTAAAATATTTAATACTAATTATTCACAAAACAAATAATGATTAAAACATAATTACTAATGAAAGTAATTAAATAAGGCTAAGATTTTATTGAATTACTAAAAAGAAATTTTAAAATAAAAATGTATTGACCTAAAGATACTAAGTTTATACTTATTATTTAAAAAAACCTCTGCCGACGAACTTCTGTTGGCACAGGTCTATCTTGGTGCAATTTTGCCAAATTAGACCTCTCCCGACGACAATTCGTCGGCCTAGGAAACTTTCCTCAGGAGAGGTCTAATCCGGCAAATAGTTTCTGGCATAGACCTATGGTCTTCTTGCTATTTATTTATTTTTTGTTAAATATAAAATTAGTTTCTTTACTTTTATTTTTTGCCCAACTTCTTTAATTTCATATATATGTCATTAAGTAATATCTTTGCCTTTTTTAATTACTTTAATTAGTAATTATATTATTATTCGAATATTGACACTCCGCTATACTGTTTACATATTCGAATATATTTAGGGAATATGACAAAGGGCACCTAAAAAGATAAGCAACGTCATTATATCACCTCTCATACACATGCAACACACAAACAAGACATAAATTTTCTTTCAACCCTAAGCGCACACAAACAAACAAAGCTAGAACGTAAATACATACCACGTCTAATTGATTCATTATCTCAAGGCTCAGCTTTGCTACAGAGAAATCCATATTTTTATTGTTATATTTAACAGTATAGCCGCTTGGCTATACTCTATATGTTAAAAGAGAGTATCGCCGAACGGCTATACTCCGTAAAAAGAATATTTTAAAAGAATGGCCGCACGACTGTACTCCATAAAAAGAATATTTTAGAGTGACTACACGCCATAAATAGAATATTTTACGAGTATAGCGGCTCGGATTTTCCGTTTTTAAAGACGTTCTCATAACAATTCGAGACCCTTCCTTCATATGTAGCTGAAGAGATGAATGTCCATATCAATCTCAAAGTAGTTAGGACCCTGCATGTGAGAGAGCTTGATAAAGTCAAACAACATGGTTTTTATGTTTAATCTTCTTAACACTCAGCAACATAAATGTTCAATGTTTAACTTGTAAAAATTGTGCCGGGGGCGTGAAAGAACTTGTTTGTCATTATATGCATGTACAAGCTTCTTCTCAGTAGAACTCCGACTGAGATCTTCAGGATTTACCACCCCAGCCAAGATCTTTAGTCTTTCTCTGAAAGGTACAGTGGAGTCTTTTGCAAATCCTTCAACTTTTTCCGTCACATCGTCAACCATTTTCTAAAAGCATCATTCAAATATACCAATAGACTAAGTGTTCCAATAGAACATAAGATCATTTCCATAAGGGAGAGTACATCAGAATAAAGTACATGCCTATCCAAATGGATGAAGTTGCATACAAAATGAAGTTACCTTGATGTTGTCCTGGAATTGAGGAGAGATGTCGTTATCAAAATTCTCAGAAACTTTGAAATACATTACAAGACTCATCCCCTCTCCATTACTATCACCAAGAAACATTGCAGCAGGATAAGTAGGCAACTGCAACAAGGCGCAGAGCAATATCATTAGATATTGCCAAAATATAACAAACTAAACATAACAAGATAAAACAATTCTGAAAAAATACATGTATGTTTACAATGACCATTTTCCCGTTTGCTTTCACTTTGGGAAGCTCAGGATGCTGGGCAATGTGATGTATCTTTTTGGGGCATACAGACACATCAACACATATTGGAGTACATGGACTGTAGTTCGGAGCAGTTGACTTTCGTTATCTCTGGATGGTAGACCAACATAAAATAATATTATCATTAGCAAGGCAGAACAGAGTAATTAGTTGCAAATGTCTAAATTCAGTTAAGGTTGGTTTTGACAAAAGAAAAAACCAAAGTCATACTTGAAATAGTTCTCGCCACGAAATTTAAAAGTTGAGGGTGGAATCTTAGACCAAGATCCTAAAGTCGGCTTCTCTACTCTACAACATGGAATGATATATCCTGGTCTAGGACGATACAAAAACCTTTTTGATTGACCTGCAGATATAATCATTGAAATGTTCGGTAATATACATGTACATCAATCCCAATATTCTAAGTTTTCTTTCTATTCAAAGAAAATTGAATCATTTGAATGCTTACATTGTTCAATGGAGATAAGTCGGCTTCTCTAATCTTATCGTTGAAACTTACAGAAGGTACCAGTCGAGATAAGCCGGATTTCAGGGCATTGTCTTGAATTTTTTCATTAAAATCACTTCCAACCTCTGTAAGTCCTTTAAAGCTTCCATAAGAGTGATCTAATATATTCTTCCTCTTACTGTAAACTTCATCAGCCTTCCCTAAGTGAGAAAGCTCATAGCCCTGTGTATCAATAAGCGAAAACCGATTTGATTCCCTGAGCTCATCTTTGCCTGTGATTTTATCTGATTTACCTCCATCAATTATCATATAGCTTTGGTATTCTTCATACTTACACTCATTATCAACAAAGCGAGCAAATCTTTCATGCTGAAGTACTTGGCCACTTGAGATATTCCCAACTGGATTGCTTGCCAATGGAAAACCATCTGTAGAATAAGTGAAGAAAATTAAGAAAACAAAACAAAATCATTTTCCAATAAGCAGCTCAAGAAAAATTACTTCAGTAGTAATGACGTCTTGCAATCAAACAAGACCACAAGGCTTTCATTCTGTAATATGTAGTTACAGGCTGATGGCCAATACCTCCATGTATACTGATAAAGTCATCATCCGAGTCAGACTCCAGAATACTCACTGAGTCAAACCAAGCTTCCTCTTGGAAAATTACTGCAAATGAATAACTTTCAAAATATGAGATTCAAGAGCTATGAATTTTCTTGTCAGCATTATTGGTTGAAATTGAATGACAGTTGAAATCTGATGAAAGAAAGCAAACACCATTCGAATCATATTGACTATGGTGCCATTGCAGCTGGGTGAGATGGAATGTTGAATTAGAAACCTTAGATCTTCTGTGAGTAGTTGTTGCACCATTCTTAAAGTTTACACGAAGAAACTGATTGACAGCATAGTCACTCAAGCGAGCTCCTGCATCACTATCTATTTTCTTGAAACTGGTATTTCTTTTCTTGGTACCATCTCAAGCGGAGCAGGTTGCCTATCTAAGGTGTTTGATAACCCGCTGACAGTGTTTTTTCCAAGGTTTCATTGTTTTGGATGGGATTGACATGCAACCAGCCATTGTGGCTTCTAAATCATGCAAGTCCCAACTACAATGATGCCATCATCAAGTCCTCTCCAACCTGTGTGCCTACAAATGAAACAAAATACATCAGAGAAGATTAAAGGATTTCTAGAAAGCAGTTTCTATGATCACAAATAATCATGAGAACGCAATCAATTCTATCATCATGAGACTGTTTCAGTAATTTATGGCTGAAACGCTAGAATAGTTAACCACCTTAACACTTGGAAATTATTAGAAACAAACTGATGACACACATAGGTCTCTATGTTTAATAAGTATGGTGGCACTATCAGAAAGCACCTTGGTTAGAAGCGACTGGTAAATTGAAGCACTACACTAGTTATTCAATCAATTTGTAGATGAAAATTTGTGCAATCATCATAAAAATCAAATGTCTGATTCAAACCTTCTCAAACAAAGTGGGATGTCTCTATCCCAGTCCCATAGATAAGCAACTTATCTATCTTAAGCACCAAATCTTTAGTTCTGGCTCACTAGAACACAAACATGACCAGAAAACAAAAAGATAGTACAACAACCTCAAGAACAACTCAACAAAACCCTAGTCCCTGTACTTGCTATTATCTTTCTTAAGCCCCAAATCTTTAGTTCTTACTCTGGTTTAATTAATTAGGACCTTTCTCTTAAGTAGTTGGTATTTGCAAAGTAAATGGGAGCATCAATCTCAAGTATGAGAATTTGAGAATTCCAGGTACATTGCTTTGCATTGGGGTACTGCTCAACATTTCTGTAAACCATGGAATTTGGAAGGTTTCCTTGAACAAAAGTCCTTGGCCTTGCCACAAACAAAAGTACCCTGAACACAAAAATTGCAACTTACACAGAAGCAAAAAAAAATTAGTTCTAATGCGTAGTTTTAAGTTGTTAGATATAGTGTTACTGTCACACACAATAATGATACGTACCGCTAAGACTGGTCCAATTTCAATGCTGCCAAAAACAACGTCGATATAGACACTCATGCAGACAACAAAGTCAAACTTGTCAACCTTCCAGAGGTGAATTGCGGCTTCATTGTCTATGACAACAAGCAAAGCCCGACTATGTGTTTCTATGTCTGTATATTCCCCAAGTCTGATTCGGTCAGGATTTCCAACTACTCATCCAACTTAGGCCAAACCAGATTCCTAACAATTACATACTACTTTTACATGCGAAAATCTCTATTGCTCCCTCTAGCAATAACTTTTCGACCACATCCTTATATTTTCAGGATGCAAAACACATAATCAAAAGCAAATTTTTGTATAGTGGCCATCAGAAATTGAAGCGAGTTCATAATTTAGCTAAAGTCAGGGAAAAAAAAAGGACTCGCCTAGACCCGCCTAGCGCCTAGGCCGATTTTTCCAACACCCTAACTGAACAAAAGCACAGTTTATAGGTTTTGAGTTCTAATTATGAACATCATTACCGAATTTAACATTACAGAACAAAATCCACCACCTGTTCTAGATTTCTTTGCATCATAGATTTTCCAAAATAAGCATAATATAAAGATAATTTAGTTAAAACTACAAGTAATCTGAATGCATTCCACTAAAAAGCAGGAAGCAGAGTAATTGGAGACTAAGCTTAGTAAAAAGAAAAACCTTGGGTTAAAGAAACTATCCCACCAGTCAGAGTCTACGGCTTTAGGCTTGACTGGTACAAAGCTTTCTTCAATTTCCTATATTTCTTGCATTTCCTTGATTTCTTGGGAGGTGCCATGAGAGCTCAAATGAGAAATTGCCCCGCTTTTTTGGCCTTGAACTTGAAGCTACACAGGCAGGGAGGGAAATGTAAAGCTCGCCATTTTTGGCCTTTTTAAAAAAAAAAAATTAAATGGTATAGCCGACCGGCTATACTATTTAAATACTATATTTAAATGATATAGCCGAGCGGTACTCTTTAAAAGGACGCTGTAGCAACTGACCACAGTCAGACTGAAGCAGTAAAGGAACACAAGAATAAATATTCCTCTTCAGAATCATTGGTTGAGAAGGAATTGGGCGTGGACAAATTAGGGATCTCTAAGAGATTTACAGAGCCCCATCAAGAAGGCAACAAGAGAAGGATTCTAGAAAGACTTGATTCTGATGTACAAAAGTTGACAAACCTTCAAATAACCGTGGAAGACCTGAAGAGGAAGGTGGATATTGCTGAAAAGAGCAAAAAGGGCAAAGGTATTGAATTTGAAAACGTGAAGGGACAGCTGGAAGAAGCTGAAGAGGCCATCACTAAGTTGTAATATATCTCCTGTCAATTCTTATATCGTGAAGTAAACATGCCAAGATGATGCTAGGAAGTTTCCGCTTATCGGATCTCCACATGACCATGTTAAGGATTCTCCAAGTGCCCTTTAACTGTGAAAATGCCATTACCGCTCCGCAAGAGACTTTGCAGCCCCATGCACGGCATTGAAAGCGGAAATGGAAGCTGGGAGGCCATTGCTTTCGTAAGGAGTTATGAGCCAGGGAAGCAGATGATAGGCAACCCACCAACTAAGTATTCTCTAATCTCTACTCCAGATAAAGTTCTAAAATTTTCATTCAAACGCTGTCCACCTTCACAGAGCTTGAAAAATCCTGAACACAATTATAAGTCTAGACACAGTCATTCCCCCAGGCCAACCAGTTACAATGTCAAGAAACCTCATCTCATGGTCAACAATTCCCTGCAGAAAGAGCATGATGTGGTTGTCCACCAGGTCACAACAATCGTCTGATGTTTGAATGGTAGGAAGGGTCATAATGATATGTGTACCATCTATCCACAACAATTGGGCAATCCAGAGGCTTCTTCAAGTTTGGACTTTATTTCTTCCATTCTGTAGGAATCATGTGTCAGCCATGTGTCAACTATCTTAGAAGTCTGTACCTGATACATTTTTTAAGCAGGAAAATTTCCAATCATGGTCTGCAAAGTTGCCTTGGGGAATAGTTGCTGTACGCTGAATATTCCTCTTTTGCCTGGCGAGTTAGCAAGTTCAACATTCATGCATTGCATCATCCATAAGGAAGAATCCCCATCAAACCATAAACCCTGAAAAGAACCCAAAGGATATGAGAAGAGGCTAGCAGGTGAAAACTCTACTTTCTTAAGGAACAAATCATAAGAATGAAAGCGTAATTGTTAAAAATAAATAATTAGATAAATCAAAGCTTCACCATTTTCAGAAACAATTAGTGTACCTTTTAAGTGCAAGTGCTGCACATTGTCCTTACAGACAAAAATATATATGGCTAAATTCCAAAGTGGCCCTTCTAACAACACTTCAATGAGTAAGTCATAATTTCTCATGCTTTAGGGGTCACTGAAGTCCGGTTAACTCACATCCAACCCTTCCTCAGGCGAGATAAATCTACGTAAATAAGACAAAAGAAGAGCTTCTCTTGGAGGACAAAGGAAAAAAAACAAAACAAGATAAACAATACAGGAAAGAAGCATGGACTAACAACATTCAAGGGTGCTCAGCATCCCCGATTAACATCTTTAACTAATCAACTGATATGCTAGCTGTAGAATGTAATAATATAAACAAGGCAGAATGCCCAATTCGCACTAGCACTGGTCTTTTATTTCTGATATTCAAAACCCCAAAGAACCTGATTCCTAGTATTAATATTTGAGGCAAATATTCAGAAACTAATATGATTTGTGTTTATTGTTTGTTAGGCAGGCGGATTGTGATGGACATCTACTCCCATCTTTCTTGTAGAATCTGAGCAACTGTTGATTATAAAGCTCCTCAACCACAGATCTATCTTTGTTATTCAGACCGAGATGGTGTAATCCAATGCCAAACTGAAGGTGTGCCTCAGGTTAAAGAACCATCTGCTGGGCTTCTTCTGGCATACTAAGAAACTGCCTTAGATGTTCATCTGACGTTGCCAACTTCAATAACAGAAAAGCACAACCAAAAAAAAAAAAAAAAAACGAATCAACGCAGCAGCCGAAACCAAAAAAAAAAAAAATCGAAGCTTGAGTTGAGAGAGAGGCTCAAGACCGAGTATTTAAATTTTGAAGATTGGACTGCGAGTGCAAGCTTCGTGTTCGTTTCTCTGTCTCTGCCTCCCTCCACTAACCGACCTCTCCCTGCATGCGTGTTGACGACTAATTTATCCTTTCCTATTCTTTACCCCAACCAAGACCACCAGGATTTATAAATCTCTCGTTCCCTCTTCATTTGCCTCCCAATTCTCACTCTCTCAACAACAGAAACACAGTTTTCTATCTCTTCCTTTCACTCCACACGAAACAAACCCATCATTTCTTATGCCTTTCCTTATTTTATGTCACATTTCCTCCTTCTCACACACTATATACATGTCACCTTTGCTCCTTCGCACCAGCAAGCTTCGTCATCTTCATTTGGAAAAAAGGACACAACCGCCTGGCGCCCGCCAGCCGCCTAGATCTGCCCGGGCTCGCTAGGCGCGCCTAGATCCTCCCAGGCCGCCTAGGCCGATATCTCGAACACTGCTCAAAACTAGGAATGGCCTTGCTCTGTGCCATAGACGTTCGTAGTGATGAGTACGAGTCCGATTCGCAGAGTATTTTTTTTTAAAAAAAACCAATTATAGCCGCACGGCTATACTATTAAAGCCGTCCGGCTATACAACTCGGTTTTATTAAGTTTTTTTAAAAAAGAACTGTACAGCCGAACGGCTATGCTCGGTTTGATCCTAATTTTTGTTAAAAATAGTCGAGCCGTACGGCTATACTCTAGTTTTAAAAAAACGTATAGCCGTTCGGCTATACAACTCGGTTTTATTAAGTTTTTTTTAAAAAGAACTGTACAGCCGAACGGCTATGCTCGGTTTGATTGTACGGCTATACTCCTTTTTTCTGGTTTTAAAAAAACGTATAGCCACCTGGCTTTACTAGTTTGGCATGTGGAGCTATGTGCTGGGCGGGTGTTTATATATATATAGTATAGCCTTTCGGCTATACCCGGTTTTTGAATTTGTTTTAACAAGTAGTATAGCCGTCCGGCTATACACGTTTTTATTAATTTAGTATAGCCGTGCGGCTAGACTAGATTTTTATTTTATTTTTTGAGAAATAGTATAGCCGCACGGCTTTACTGGGGTTTTGGTTTTATTTTATTTATTTTTAATAAATATTATAGCCAGGCTTTTTATATATAGTGGGATCCTTCTTTTCTTTTAAAATCGAGTAGAGCCACTTCGAAGATACAAAAATTTCTCGAAATAAGGCTCTATATCGTACATATAATTATTGTTTATTTGACTTTTATTGTGCGTAGGTCATGAGTTGCTTAAGCATTATAGTAGTCTCTCTCTGCAGAGTTCCAACAATAACAAGAACACAAATTATCCTATTCATATTGCCCAAAACCTCAAACAAAATTCAACTGGATCTAAAGCTCCTCTCTACTCCGTCTCACCAAACATAATATCAAAGTTCTATTTTGTATACTATAAACATAACAGTTAGCTCCCAAAAACAAAGAGGCATATATATATATATATATATATATATATATATATATATATAAGATATCACTTCGCAAAGATTTAGGCAGGTCCCATTCATTAAACTGGATACCTCTATGTAAATCCCATCTCCTAGGTGTTATTTGCAACATCTTTTTTATTGTTTTGTATATTGAGACAAAGTTCGGGGGATACATTTAGAGATGTTGTATAAACGTTGTAGTTTGTATCATCAAAAGACAACCATATTATTGTCTTGATATGCAGTCAAGTTAAAAACAAGGAAGAGCTAGCCTAACTATATCAGCTCGGCCGTTTGTCGCATTTCTTGCACATTTTTTTATGCAACCAAATTATATGCCCTTTGTTTGAACATCCGGCCATTGGTTGGTCAAAGGCCGTCACTTTGCACCATAACAAATACAAACCAGACAAACTACGATATTCACGAGAGAGAGAGAGAGAGAGAGAGAGAGAGACGGAGACAGGGACAGAGTCAGAGACAGAGACGCTGTTTGTTTCTTTATAAATTGAAAGACTAGGGCTAGCCGCGTTTAAGTACGTATCACAATTAATTACACGCTACGTGCGTACAACTTACAAGTGTGATGCAATAGACACTAGTTAATATTGATAACTAGTATCATCAATGGCTTCTAAAGCAATTCCTGCCTCAATTCTTGTGTTGAGGGTCGTCACTCTTTTAGCCTTAGTTGCTTCAGTTGTCGTGCTGGTTACCGACCACTTCACGCTTCAAGATGGACCTGTGCAAACAGGGTTAAAATCATGTAAAATACTTGCAAGAATACAAGGCTATTGTAGTATAGATGCTCATGCAAAGTCGTTCTCCTCAAGGACTATTTAGCAATTTATGTGAAAACAATTTCTAATTAACTAACTAAAATTAAAAGTAGAGAAAGATGAATATGAAGTTGGTTGATTCTAAAAACAAATATTAAACAAAAACAAATACGATTGAAGGAAGAAGTTTTGAATATCAATTTATAAAAGCACTAGGGTTTCACCATCACCTAACAATCCTACGAATTTTTACCAATTACTTATGATTTGCACATGCCACTTTGAAGGTTAGGTTTTCCTAATTTGTATTCTACTTAGAACCTCCAACGTAGAACTTATATGTAACATGCAACTCATCCGGACGTTCGGATCAAATCTGAACATGAAAGACTCATTAAGTTTTGTGAAAATCCTTTGAAAAATCATGCAACCCTTAAGACGTGGTGTTCATCTTACGTGAAATTACAATTATTAATCACAAAAAGCTAGCATCAATTTCAGGGAACCTTCCGACCAAAATTGCATCTAATTACTTTTCTAAAGATCCTAATGGTGATCAGGCATTAAGACAATTAGATAGTTTAAAACAGTGATTAACAATTCAAAGCATGCATGCACTCAAACATAAGCAATTAAATAAAAATCACATATTCATGCTAAGGCTCAAGGCTTCACCCTAGCAAAAGAGATTTTAGTTACGAATACTCATAATTGAAATCCAAGAAAATATCATTAAGAAGAATAACAATGAAAACACCTGAAAGTCGCAAAAATCCAAAACCCTAGCGATTGCTCCCAAAATCCAAAAAGAAGTCAAAAGGGAGTCCTCAAAAGTTTCTGTGAAAAAGAGCTTAAATACCTCCTAAAACCTAGCTACCCAATCCCCACAAGGAAACTAAGTTAAAATAAAATAAGACTGAGAAATAAAGTCCAAATTGGATTAGGAGAATATGCCCAGCCAAGTTTTGGTCTCAAATCTCCTCCAAATCTGGCCCAAGATAGCTCGTTTTAAAGATAAAAATATTCTGAACACTTCTCCAGAAGGCCACGAACCCATATGAGGTCATCTTGGGCTCCAAAAATGCAATACAAGCCCTAAACGTCAATATTCATTTATTCTCTAGGAAATCATCGCTTGGTGGAAAAGTATGATATTTTGATACGATCAAGCTAAGTGACTCACATACGTCCTCCAACTGGAATTACTCCAAAATTCGTCCATTTGATTATGTTTTTCTTCAGAGGAAGTTGAAAGACCTATATTGAAAATATAATTCAAAGTATCAAAATCCTGCCAAAATATACTAAGAATGGAATTAAATATATAATATAAAATTGACTCATCAGCACCCAACAGCATTTTCAGGATATCCATACATACAGGTACATATCATTTTCAGCACCGTATTCGTCGATCTCTTTTTTTTCTTCTTAATTAAATTTTCCTGACGATGGATATTGTTAAATAATATATAATTAATGTTATGTGTTTGCATGATTAAAAATGGGCAGGTTCGTGCTTGCTACAGCAGCAATTGGAGCAGCTTACACGTTAATACAGTTACCTTTTGATATATACTATGCCTGCGCCCAAAAGAGGTTGATACGCAACGAATGCATGCCTGAGTTTGATTTCTATGCAGACAAGGTTCGGAAAATCACTCTAATAATTAGAAACCTAGCTAATCACAAGTGTTATTGAGTAATTAGTTACTTAAATTATTATTATTATAAGATTAATTTTTGCTTGATGACATGATGACATGGAAATGTGTGTGCATCCAGTTGGTTAGCTTGGTTCTAGCTTCGGGCGTGGGTGCTGGTTTTGGTGTGGGTTTTGAGTTCAAAAGAGTCCTCAATGATTTATTTCTACTGCTTTTAGCACTAGGCGAGGATCCTGTAAGTTTGGATGAAGAACAATCCAAGGATAATGCTTTCTTTAACAGGGCAAATATTGCTACCGGAGTTTTGTTGGTGGGAGCCATTTGCATGGCTGTGATTTCAGTGCTTTCCTCCATCAATCGAACTTCAAATAGAGGTTTCTTCGGTTAATTAAGATTAATCTTTCTTTAATCAAATATATATATACGTCCTAACTACCTACAGGAAGCCGGAAGTTGAATAAAAAGATCATGTTGTCCATTCATTTTCGGGGTTCATTATCTTTGTTATTTGTTTAATTTCCACTTCATTTATAAATTATATATCCGTCCCAATAAATATGAATCTATCTGCTTCCTTCACTTATGTAACAAAGGGGGAAAAGCAACATCTATTTAGTCTTCTTTCTTTGTAAATCACTCTGCTACTATAGCCTTATGTTGTTATTTTGCGAATTCAAATTCAAGCATGTGGTGCAATAGTTTAAACTGAAGGGGAGGGAGATTTCTCACACACATACACACAACTATTTATAGCGTTTCCGTGAAATAAATAATAAAAAAAGATCAAGTCCATGGGCCATTTGGAAGCAAGCCAGTTGTTTGGGCTTAGGTAGCCCACAATATTTCTGCGGCAAAACCTGAAGCTGTGATTGTGAAATGAGAATACGAAATTGAAGGTGTGATTGTGACATAGGATAGGAGATAGATATAGGATAGGACCATGAACTCAATTTTACTGATTACGTGAAATGAAGGCTACACCTACAATGTAATGTATGCATATATAATCATAATGGATCTTGTCGTTGGTTCCTTTTTCATAAAGAAGCGGGCTTTTATCTTTTGGATTTGATGCTTTGACTTTTGGACTTGCACAGGCAGACTTCTCTTTTTGGATTTTAAAGATCAAGTCTTCCCCACTCACATGCCTTGTTTCTTCAGTTATCGATATATTATTATCAACTTTTTTTTTTTTGCCAATCGACCCTATATATTATTATCAACTTTGTTTGTAAGAGAAATTATAAGGGGGTATGTATGTAATGTATGGATTAAAAAGATGCCAAATGAACGGGTCCCTCCCTACACCCTACTTGGAAAAAAAAGAAGAAAAAAAATTGATGATTAGGGTTTGTTGGGCCAACTTTTGATGATTATTTTATATATATCTGATAACTTCAAATGGAAATGAGAGAGAAACATACATCATATATGGAAATCCATGGCCTTTAGATCCTTCCCTGCAAAGCATATGTCACACTCATGTATGGAAGCTTTTTGGTTGTAAATACCATACCACCTTTGTTAATTGTTATCTTTATTCTCTCTCTTTCCTTTTTCCTAGCGTGTGTATGTGACAGGTTAGGTTACCACTTACATTTTACAACTTCTATTGGGTTGGGGGGGGTGAGATCACTTTATCTTTGCTTTGCTTTGCTTTCCTACACAACCCACCCACGAGAGCATCCAAATTCTATTATTTTTCCTGCCAGATGATGACACATACACCAAGTGACAGGGTGCGGGTACACGTGTCACATGGTTTTGCCTCGATTTTGTGATACTTTGGTTCACTCCTGGGTGAGTAGATCCGCCTACTTTTTGGATATTTGTCTTTCGTGTGAGAGGATCCAATAGCACTAGCACTAGCACTAGCACTAGCACTACCATGGTTTGAAAGCCTCGAAGCCTTGTTGAAGGTGATGGAGAGGGGAGAGGGAGAGGGGAGACGAGAGAGGAGAGGCACATGGAGACCAAAAGGTCATCTTCCTATAAAAGGGTACACATCATCACAACCAAAAAGATATAACAAAGAGAAAAGGGGGATGAAAAGAAGAGAAAAAGGAAACTAGAAGAAAGAAAAAGAGAGAAACAACAACCCACGCTCCCATGTCCTACTAGCTGCTAGATTATTATTCATTATTGTACGTCCGTTTACTTCTTCAACCCACGTTAATTAATTTTTATTTTTCCTCTTTGGCAAGAATAAAAGAAAGAAGGAATCATGTTCTAAAGAGAGAGAGAGAGAGAAGGAAAGGGGGTGAAGTTGAGTTGGGAAGGAAGCTTCAACCTAGCTTACCAAAACTAACTTATATGTTGGGAAAAAGGAAAAAAGACTCGATCGCTTTTTTGTGAGCAAGTGACAAACCTTTGGAAAGAATTCACTGGAAATCTATTGATATCTGTCTCTTTCTTGTTTGGTTCATGTCCATTATGGGTCCTGAAACCAGTCTTTAGCTTTTTTAATATTGCAAACTGCAAAGCCCCCTTTACCCCCAACCCACCATTCTTTTGTGTCTGCTAGGGAGGGAGAGCATTATCAACATCCATCTTGTGACAATTTAATTAATTATCTAGACAAAAACAAAAACCAAAAACCAAAAACCAAAAAACAAAAACAAAATTATTATTTAAATTCTTAAAAAGAAATTGTAAAGACTTTTGATATCTTTGAGAAGGGGATTTGCCTTGAAAATATAGACAAGAAGTAAATGGCAATGGCCAACATCCCACACCTCCCTTGTTGATCTCTTGATACAATGATGATTGAACAACATGTGTTTGTCTCGTGCAAATTAAAGCTGTATGTATTGACCAACGAAATTGACATGTATATATCTTGCTTTGTTTGTAGCCTTGAATTAATTCTTGATATCTCTTTATATGTTTGTCCATATACCTATGTATTAATAAATTATTACGAGTAAGAAGGGAACAAAAGAAAGAGGAAGGCAGGAGAGGATACCATCAATATGACAACATGATCGAGAGATATGCCTTCAATCGGGACATGCATGCTTCCAATGCCTTTTTTACCACACACATATATCAAAATTAATTATTGCTACGTGGCCCTTTAAATAATTAAGACACTAGCTAGTACAATTATTTATTTAAGTATGCCCAATCTTTTCATTTCTTTCGTTATATTTTTTATTATTATTAATTTGCTCACTGTATAAATTATTAGACCATGTTTCTTATGATCATTTTTTCCAGTCACTAATTCCAACATAACAAGGGACGGGATTGTTGTCCTCATTTTCCATATGTTTCTTTGTGTTTCTCGTATAATTTTTCGACACGTGTTCAAACACTTATCTTCAACATGACACTGTTAACTTGAATAAATTAGAAAAATATGCAGCTACTGTATTGAGGCGGGTGTGTACAATATTATGATATCGTGAAGAATATAAATAAGGACGAAAATGACAAGGGAAACTTCTGAAAGGAATAAGAAGAAGCCAAGGAAGTAGGGTTTGAGAATGAGTGCTGCTAAGAAGAGATGACAAGGGAGAGGAAAGTAACAGGAAATTATTTAAAATTGGCCCTTGAAGTTAAAGGGGAAGGGGACCCTTCCTTCCTTCAAAGTGCAAAGTGCAAGGTGGCTTAGCTTTAGCTAGCTCCACTCCAAGGCAAACTTACTTGATCAGCAGTTGCGAGTCTTGGAGGGCTCTGCGTCACCGAGTCACTGCCTGCTTCATTATCAGCCGACCAACAGAATCCTCGGCCCAACTCCAAATGTCCATGTCTATCCTCTCTCTCTCTCTCTCTCTCTCTCTCTCTCTCTCTCTCTCTCTCTCTCTCTTCTCTGTATGTATATATATATATATATATATATGTATATGATGCTGACAGCTAGACTCCAATCAGTCTCTTGATTCTCTGTCTCTCTCTCTGTCTCTCTGTATTGGTGTGAAAATACAGGATATATACATCTAAGCTAGCTAGCTACATATTGAAATTGAGGGATATATGGCCCCCTGCGCCCCTCATCAATTGATCGTATGTGTGTGTGTATATATATATATATATATATATATATTTGAGTTTGACGGCTGCTGGTACACGTGTAAGGCATCTAAGGGTTTTGTCCTTATGTTTAGAGATGGGACAATCCCAGTCCACCAGTAACATCATGCATATGCGCTCCTCCTCTTGTAGTGCACAAATATTGATTCTCATCCCTTCTGCTTGCTTGCTAGTCTGTCATCATCAGTCATGTATATAATATATGACATGTATATACATGCAGTAAGTAACAAAACTCTGCAATAGTACAGTCCCATCTATATGGCAATTGACAGTGAATTCTTACAAATTATGTAAGATTACATCGAGAATTTATGCATACACTTATAATTAAACAAGCTCCCCTGAGACTTGAGACCAGAGGCAGGGGAGGAGAGCCTGCCCTTTATTTACGTTGTAACATATTACATTACATATATGCATATGCTTCTTCCGAACCAAAAAAAAAAAAAAAAGAAGAAGAAGAAAAAGAAACCGTATGCATTAGATATATATATATATATATATATATATGCATTCTGAGTAACGTGATACAATGATGAATTTACATATACGAAGGATCAACCATATCTTTTTGCTTTCAGCTTTTTACAATCAATAAGTTTCTTCAAAGAAGGTGCGAAAAAGCTGCAGGGGGTTGCTCGCTCTGCTGGTTTATTTCTACATCTTATATATACATAATTATATATACAGAGCTTTTTAATTGGTGTCGGTATTTCACGGTGCACTTGCACGTGCAGATGAAATCCATGTTTGATCTGCTTGTTTAGTTTAAGTATCAAAGGATGAACATGATCTGTTCTGAAACCTTAAAGTAAAATAATGTGTCATCTCTCCATCTCTCTCTCTCTCTCTCTCTCACATTCTTATCTTCTATATATGCAGCAGGTACAACTGTCTTTTACTTTTACTTTGCACACTGCATTGGCTATTCAGAAAATTGCATCTGGGACAATTAAGCAATATAGCTAGTTTTGATGCATGCTTATCTATTCACCCCTTTCCAGAACTATAAATATATATGTATATATGCAAAGAATATTAAAGATGCCCTGCCTGTACACAAAACATCTGATGCGGGGGGAGGGAGAGAGAGAGAGAGAGAGAGAGTAGCTAGCTGGAAAGGGAATTGCAAATACCAGCATTTCAGTAATGCTTGTGGAATCAGCATATCTACATAACCTTGTGCCATGTACCTGAATGTTGCTTAACCAAACTTAATGAGCTTAATTACCTGTTTTCGACTTAAAAAATACATGTTTAACTCATAACTAAGAGGAAATAATAATAAAATTATAAACAGATAGAACAAAGAAGAAAACAAGCAGTCAGATATAATAGATTTTATATATCAATTTAAAATATTTTTATCATATATACCAAAATTCTGCGAAGCCTATAAATGAAAGGAAAGATCTATGTTATAATATTGGTCGGGTATATTGTCAGCTTGGTCAGCAGCAAAGGAGAGGAGCTTATAATACAAACAAATACAAAAGGGACAAGGGCATCGGGAAACAGTGTGATAGGGGACCCCATTTCCTCCGCCCACCCATCATGAAATTATTAGACGACAGAGATACCATTATTCACCCAAACATTCATTCATTCATACCCTCACCACCGCATCCGTATGTATATCTGATGATGATCTGATCTATCTTACATTTGATTTGAATTATACATACAATAGTCATATATATAGACCCCTCATAATGATGCAGCGTGACAAAGAATGGCTACAGTTTTAGCCTAGAACATGTAATTTTGGAATCCACCAGGAAGATATGAGGAAACCTTAAGGTTTTTTGAGTCACGGACAAATTTGTTTAAATACCGATAGAAACCCTATGAATAAACAAGGAATTAAAATAGAAAAAATAACAAAGTTTCCCAAAAATGTAAAAACATAAAAACTGGACTTTGGGCTGCTAAATTATTTCGAATGCCTGAAAAAGTCCATATATCTTGGCAAAGAGGTGAGTTTTATTCGTGACGCCGTTTTTTTCGAATCAACAGGTCTGGGCTCAGTTCTGAGCTCATAGCCCAAATATATAGTTTGCCTGATTTACCCTTGTGCACGTGTCTCTCCAACTCCTTTTTGATTGCTTCCACCATATATTCTACATCACATAAGTATTTAAATCCTCAAACTTTGCCTCATTTTAAACATGCATGCATGCCCATATGTTAACTTAAGGTTGCCTAAGCCTTCATTAAACATTTTTATTTAAATGATCTTCGACCCAAATCAATCACTAGCTTTTCATAAGTGACCAACCTATTGCATATACGAATGTGTTGGATGAAATGTCTAAAAAGAGACTTGGGCAGGTATGGTTTTTCCAGTCCTATAAAAAAAAAAAAAAGAGAAAATTATAAATCCATCACTGCATATAAGTTTAATGCAAAGTATTCATGCATGGTTTATTACTTTATTTGATAGAGGGTTTATTCGTTTCCATGTTTCATTTCTTTTTTGTCTTATATAATTGTATAAATTAATTACTGGTAGGCTTGTGAAGCATTTTTTTCATGGAACTGGGCCAACCTGAAAGAATATGAGTCTGCAGCCACTTGGTTTCGACCCCACCTCAACCCATTCTCAATTCATCCCTGAGAGAGAGAGAGAGAGAGAGAGAGAGAGAGAGAGAGAGAGAGAGAGAGTAATAATAATGAACAAGAAAAACAAAGCTGCTCCTGTCCTATATATACATATATATAAAATGGAAAATTAACTTTGTTAATTGTTTATGGTGTAGAAGGAATGGGGGGATGATGGGATTTAGATTCTTAACACATGCAGCCTCACAAGAGAATGTCCTTGGCAATCATCTTGCCCATTGTGTTCTCGATCCCGAATCTAATCATACTTTCCTTATGCATTAAATTATTCGTTACTGTATATACTAATCAATTTATAACAAATCAAACTATATAATTATTGTATGAAGCCTATCAAACAAGACTCGTCTCTCTCGTCTTTTCCACTTTATCGGACACACACACACATACATATATATATATATATATATAATTTATAAACATGGTTACATGGGTCATTTGTCTGGTTATTTTCTACTTTTCTATAATTAGGACTTGTTAGCTTCCGATATAATTAATCCATAAATAGAAGATAAGGGGGGTGAGGTTCATCAGGAGTTGAGGTGATGAATATTATGGTTGAGTTGAGTATTGAGATGGGTCCCAAATTATTTTTTTTTGGGCCCGGCAGGCAACCACCAAACAGGAGAGCCATATTTCTGCTGTCTAAGTTTCACTTTCTTAATTAGATCTTTTGTCAATAAATTATATATATAATCTCTTTCTAGCCGTACAAATTTATTGATTAATATTCCTTAATCCATGTTTTGTTTTTTTTTTTTTTGGGTATCTAACGTCCATAATGATGCGGTATGATATGCTCATGTATCTTTCCAATTACAACACGAACAAGGTTTCTCATAGTATAATATAATATTGCATAAGTACATACGTACAGTGGTTTCAATACGCCATATATCCGTATAATATTATAATTAATTTTGGTGGCATTTATAAACCTAAGATATGATGAGGAACAAGCTTAGTTTCATTTGTGATTGATTCTTATAATTAATTATAAAAATAAATTGATTGAATTAAAGGACAAACAAAAAAAAATTTGCATTAAAGGACAAGTTGCAATCTTTCAAGGCATTGAGGGCAATAGATCATTGTGTGTCTTTACATCAACACTGTCCATAAATCAATCGTTTTCATAATTAATTGTGTGAACATCATCTGAAAATGAAAATACTTTTAACTATAATTACCGCTTTTGGGAATCATATGATCAAAACCAGTCAAATCCAAATGATTACTGTTTTTATCAGTTATGATCTATTTTTCAAACTCTTTAACCTTCCACTCATCAACCGTAGTCCGTAGATATAAATTATAATTCGGTGAGGCGTTAACTCATTGTTTTTATCAGTTAGTATATATATACTTACTTGTAGCATGTTTCTCGGTGAAAAAAAAACCCAGATTGATCCAGAAAAGAAAAGCCAATGCTGCCAATTTGAACTCACTATTTGGTGATGCACTCAGTTCACCAAAAAGTAACAGCATCTTGCACAGAGAATTATGATTTCATTGACTAGTATGCCCCTGAGCGTGACATCACATCCTGAGCAGCACCTTTATAAAAGCTGCTTCCAAAATTAATAAATCAGACTATCTGCACATTGAGGAGAAAGGGGTACTCCGGTCAATAAATCAGAGTATGTGTACGTATTTATAATATATGGATGGAGATACAAAAATCAAAAATCAAAAATCAAAAATCAAAAATGGAGTGGAGGAGAGGAGAGGCGAGGCTTACGTGTATATTTGGAGCTTGGTCTGTATTAATGCATGCAAATTGCAAATAGCAGATGAAATTTTTACTGTGAATGAATTATGAGTGTGTTTTGTTTCTTTGTGGGGATGTTTTTCCTTATGGAGCCCATTGCTGCTTGTGGGATCGACTTTCGAGCTTTGTGATTGGATCTCTAATCTCTCTCTCTCTCTCTCTCTCTCTCTCTCTCTCTCTCTCTTTTTCTCTCTCCTTCCTTTAGAAGGTGTTTATTAAGGACAGACGCTACACAAGAATAGCTGATGAAGATGAGCGTTGGAAGAAAGAAAGAAAGAAAGAAAGAGAAGAAGAGAAAGCTGGTTGTTTCCAAAAGCTGAGAGAGTTGAAAAGATAAATAAAAGAAAGCTGATAGATAGCATGAGGTAACCGAAAGAAAGAAAGATTAGCTTTTTTTTTTTCCCTCCTCCCTCCCCATGTCCCTTGTGGCCTTTGTAGCTCCATCTTCTCTCTCCCCCACCTCTTCCCCAATATCACCCTATTACTTTCAATTATATTAAACTTCAATTAGAGAGAGAGAGATCGCTTTGCATCTTATATTATAGAGAAGCGAGTGATTTACTACAGAGGAGATCAGAGTTGATAATTCACCAAGCGCTATGTTACCCAATAACTCTTCTTCCTCAGTTCCTTCTTCTGAGCCCTTTTCTTGCTTAGAAAATGGCAATACCAATAAAAGGAAAAGAAGACCTGCAGGAACTCCAGGTACTTATATATATTCATGTTTGAGTTCTTTTGTTCTCCTTGGTGTAATTTTATGCTTAATTAGGCGGTGTGATACATAACTGTATTAATATATTATATAATCAAAATAGATCCAGATGCGGAGGTGGTGTCTCTTTCACCGAAAACCTTACTGGAATCGGATCGTTACGTTTGTGAGATCTGCAACCAAGGATTTCAGAGAGACCAGAACCTGCAGATGCACCGGAGACGGCACAAGGTTCCTTGGAAGCTGTTGAAGCGAGAGACTCCGGTCGTAAAGAAGAGGGTGTTCGTGTGCCCAGAGCCAAGCTGCCTGCACCATGACCCCTGCCACGCCCTCGGTGATCTTGTTGGCATCAAGAAGCACTTCAGAAGAAAGCACAGCAATCACAAGCAATGGGTTTGCGACAAGTGCTCCAAAGGTTACGCAGTTCAATCCGATTACAAAGCCCATCTCAAAACTTGCGGCACCAGAGGCCATTCTTGCGATTGCGGCCGTGTTTTCTCAAGGTTTTTATTCATTTCTTCGATCGTCTTCCAATTAATATATAATTATAAACATATCAAGGTTTTTATTTATTTATTATTTATACATATATATGAGATGAGATATATCATGATTAATTTCATATGGCAAATTCAAAAACGCATCATCATATCTATTCAAATTGAATTGATCACCTTGCCTTCCAAAGCTCTTTTTGTTAATTGGGTTTGACTTTGAAAAAGTAAAGAAACACAAAAAAGGTTTTTGGTCCTCTTTGACTGACGGAACTTGACGGAACCTTGATCAAGTTGTTAACTACTGCTTTCGTTTCAACACATTTCCCGAAGATGAACATCATCTATTGTATGCTGTGTGGAGAGATGTTTTGCTTCGTTTTTTTTGTTTTTTTCTTGTTTTTTTGGCATCCCAAGACGTAAAACGGCTACTGCTGACCCCCAAGTATTATTATATGTAAATGCCATTGTCAAATATTTCCGTGGGTGCATGATAATAATATCGAGTAGCTTTCAAGGTGTGATTAATTAACATGTTTTTATTCTTAAATTTTAATTAACATATAAATATCCTCATATCTCTTCCTTAGCTCTCTATCATCCCCATATAACTGTATATATATGTTTAAAGCTGCTAATTATATATATTAACTATAATATCTTTATTAGAATTACAAATTTAATTAATGAATAGTTTGTTTAAATTTGTTTTTACTTTCGTAGGGTTGAGAGTTTCATAGAACACCAAGATGCCTGCAATATGGATCGTGTGCGGTCAGAATCACAAGCACTGCAGCCGGCCGCATGCTTGTCAAGAACAGCTTCAAGTCCCAGCCCATCCTGCAGTGACAACAATTTCAGCAGGGCTCCTCCCAATTGGCCTCCTCCATCTAATTTGGTGCTACCACATCCGAACCCAACCGAGTACACCAAATTAATCTTAACTAGTACTAGTCCTCCTGCTCATCCTGATCATCTTCAACCTACATTAGTATCCAACAAGGCACTCTACAATTTGGATCTTCAGCTCGCAACAACATCCAATAATATTCCCATCAACGAAGTCTCATCGGTTTCCTCTAAGAGAGAAGAAAACCATTCCACCCAGCTGCAACTCTCAATTGGGTCATGTGATTTTGGTGGCGGTGAACTTCATCAGAATAAAAACGTTGAACACTCGAACTTTATGATCACAAATAGAAATTACTCTCCGAGGGACAAGGAGATGAGGGAAAGGGAAAGCAGCAGCACCACTACCAATCATCATGAGCATGATGACGATCAGAAACCAAAACCTTCAGCTGGGATATCCATATCGGCAGCATCGTCAAGGCTGAAAGAAGAAGCACGAGAGCAGTTAAGGCTTGCCATGGCAGAAAAGGCTTATGCTGAAGAGGCCAGGCGGCAAGCGGAGCATCAGATTGAACTGGCCGAGAAGGAGTTTGCAAATGCCAAGAGAATAAGGCAACAAGCACAAGCTGAGTTAGACAAAGCTCAGGCTTTGAAGGAGCAAGCCATCAAGAAAGTGAACTCCACCATTCTCCAAATCACTTGCCATGCTTGCAAGCAACAATTCATTCAAGCTGATCATCCAACAACAAGATCAAGGGCAACCCCAACCCCTACTCACGAGGCAATCAATCATTCTCTGGTACTCAGTTACATGTCATCGGCTATAACATCAGAAGGTGATCCATTAGACAATAATAATATTCGACCTCATCATGCAAAACCTGCTAATTAACCCCTAGTAGGTTTCCTGCCAGTGCTAGCTATTTCCCATCCTCAGATCTTTATGTAAACCTTTTTCTTCTTTTCTTTTGATCGATCATATTATCTATCATATAACAAGCTGGTTATTGGGATAATAGAATCAGGCCCATCATGAGTAGACGAGTGTTGTATGGATCGTGCAATTCGTGTGATGTTATTTGTTCATTTATTAATTTGGTAAATGTAGATCACTATCGATCATATATATATATTTATATAATGCATGGTTTTGTTACTGAATACTGATCATTCATTTACCTTGATTAGGTTAATAAATGTTAATGGATCAGGTTAACTTTCTCAACATTATCATCACTCCATGGCTTGTAACTATATATATGTACGTATATTGATCATTAATTGAAAGAGATGGTGGCCTGTGGTTTTGTCTTGGATCCCTGAGTAACTTTAGAAGTAGCTTAGCGTTTTCTGTTTGGACTATTTGAAGAAGATCATAATGGAGGTGACTCTCCAGTTGTTGCCGGGGCCAGCATTAAAGAATATATAATACGTACTGACCCAAATTTAAAACCTAAAATCTTTTCTTTTCATATATATGCGCAAAGGAGAGAGAGAGAGAGAGAGAGAGAGAGAGAGAGAGAGAGAGAGAGATGAGTTCGGATCAGATAGTCCTTAAATTTGTTTCTGATGACTGGTATTCTGGTGTATGTGAGATATAAATGCGAATGAAAAAGGGAGCACCATGATTTTCAGTTCCAACTGTTGTAAGGCCGGGGGGTTAATGACAGATTCAGTAGTCGCTCTCAACGTCTCCAAACACACAGACACAAACAAACTCCATTCATAATTATAAACACTGCCACACTCGCACCCTTCATCGATCAGTACTATTCTCTCTCTCTCTCTCTGTGGCTCGCATCGCATGCATAAGAATCAGAGCCATATAATAGCAGTGCGTGCAGAGGAAGCTATCAGCATCTTTCCAAATATGCAGAGACCATTCAAACCTTTTGGAGTTGAAATAAACTTTACTTTGGCTAGGAAAATAAACAAACTGCAGCTTCTGCATTCCTTTGCCTTGTGTGTTGTGATCTGTTTTGTTACAGGGGGGGTATATGGCCGAAACCGAAACACAAACATATGCACTGCAAAGCCCAAACCCATCATCACTCATTCTCAAACCAAAACTCTACTAAAACTAAAGGGTTTTTATGTCTAATGGGTCATGAACTTTGACCCGATTCGCATTTTGGTCATTCAATTTTCAAAATCGTTCATATGGTCCTTCAACTTTAGTTTCGTTATGACAAATTATCATGCCGTAAGTTTTGTTAACTTTTTCTGTTAAATTTGAGTGTGCCTGGCTCATGGTGTACTATTGAGGATCAAAATTGAAAATTTCTTCACTCCTAGGAAAAAACTCCCTCCATCATCACCCACACACCCCATATTCCTCTTTTCCTCTTCAATCACTCATCATCACCCATACACTATCTCTATGCTTTTGGAAATGGTGGAGTTTGAGAAAAATTTGGGGCTTGGGTTCTGGGGAGGAACAATGTATAGTGTGGGGGAGAAACTTTCTCCGGCGTCACTCTCTCTCATCCAGATATGAGGAATCTGTTTCTTTTTTTTTCTGCAAATTTTATTATGTATTGGGGAATTTTGGAAAATTTAGAAATAGTGTGTCTGAGAGAGACTGTATTGGGTTCGGTTTCTATTGAGGAGTGCGTTTTGGGGAAGAAAACTTTCCCGCGTCACTCTCTCTCTCTCTCTCTCTCTCCATATTGAGCCATTCCATTATCACTTTTTCATCTTTAATTTAAATATATTAGGGAAAAAGAAGAAGGAGAAATCAATAGGTGATGAAGGAGTGACTGAAGAGAGAAAAAGTAACGGAGTTGCATAATTTTTACGAACTGAGAAACATGAATGGAGGAGGGATGGATGCGGAGAGAGAAGAGGAAGAAAATGGATGCATAAATTTAAAATAATACAAAAATATCATTTTACCCTTGCATTTAATAGAAAAAATTTTAAAAAAAATTTGACGTCATAACCATTTGTCCTAATGAAAGTGAAGTTAAAAGGACCACGAGAACGATTTTGAAAATTAAGGAACCAAAATACAAATCGGGTCAAAATTCAAATACCATTAGACCTAAAAACCCAAAACTAAAAGGTGCAGTTTCTCTTTGCTCCCACTTTGTGCTGCTCGCCCAGTGCCATTATTCCCACTATTTTTTGTTTTCTTTTCTGATTCACATCATTCATTAATGTTGAAGCATTATCAATTATTTTTCTTCTTTAAATATTAAAAATCCTTTTCTTAATACCCCAGTTGTTATTTGGATGGTAGCTAGCAAGCAAGCAACAGTTGTTATTTGTTTGGGGCTTCTTTTCTTTACTAAAAGCCCCTAAATAGTTGATGATTTATGAAAGCCCAATTTCAAAATAAGCCCAGAATAGCTACAGTATTGCCTACTGCACTGCCTTCTGTGGAAAAGAAGGCCATCGCTGAACCTCAAGCAAGCATCCAGCATCCAGCATCCAAGTTGAAAAGTCCTAATGTCCCAAGTTCAAGGGGTAATCAAGGGGTAATTAATGGTGAATGTAACTTGTAAGTATGTATCCGTGATTCTTGCTCAAGTTATCTGCATCTACTCTCCATATCGTGCATGTATGCCTCGCTTGCATCATAATTAATTAAGCAGAAATTAGCTAGGAATGGGTGATGATAAAAACCAGTTTAATCTTTGTGGACAGATTACATGCATATCTCATATACAGGTCAAGTGCAATGTAACATTCACCAATTGCAGATTGTTCTCTTTAATTAATATTATTACAATTTACAAGCTCTGCTGCTTCCTGCGTAAGTTGGTTGGTTTATTAATGCTTTAAGTAATACTTCAACGTCAAGTCATGCCCAGAAAAGAAGAAGAAAGAGATGTAGCTAGCATTTTAAAATAATGTTTCACCAAACCAAAACAGTTTAGATATATATATTAATCTAGTTAAAATGTCTAAAGCACATGTTTAAATACCTTAGAGCTCCACTGATCAATGATCACACAACTACTTCAATGATTGTTCATTTTTAATCAGGTCAATTAATTAATTAAATGTTTGTCGGGTTCATGAACTTGTAACCTTTTTTTATTACCACATTATGTGCGAGTTGAGGAGGACCGTCGAGGATGAAAGCCAGAAATGTTCTCTTGTCCAACTTCTCTCTGATTCTGATGGCACTCATTCTCATTTAGTATGTCTATAGGTTATTAAGGTAAATATGGAGTCAAACGATGGCCATTAGGCATCATGCATGGCAGGAATTGCAGCCTTAAGCTAGCGCCAGGCAGTGGTGTAGCCATATATGCCAGCTTGTACAGTGCTGCAACAGTGACTTCACACTGAGTGAGTGGTGTGGATTAAAGGAAACAAGGCGGTGCTACCAGCAAAAGCCAAAAAGCAAAAAAGCCTGAGAGCCAAAAGCCAAAAGCCATAAGCGAAAGACAATTATTATAATGGTTATTTCCCTACCCCACACAATACAAACGAAGAGTCTGTCTAATACTGATCAACAAGAGTGAACCGTGAACAGGAAACCGTTGCCACCCAACTTCACATCATACATCACACATCATGAATAATCTTTATGTTGCATTATATATGCTCAACTCACTCACACCATTCCACTTTCCTATTTGCTATATCCAGCTGCTTACGAGTCACGACCCGAGCCTCGGCTTTAGTCACACCATTATAATTTATATACATATCTTACCCGTGAAAGTCAATGCTCTATATGATCACAAGGGTTATTAAATCCTCTACCATATCTTAAAGTATGGGCCAAAAAATTTAAAAAATTTTGCGCATCTTTATTTATTGTCTATTAGTTTTGAATTGGATGCTTCAATTCTAACGCGTGTATAGCTATCGATACGGCCCATATATTATGTTCTAGTGCCTGACAGATTATTCCTTGTGTGACAGCAAGAATTGATGGGTTTAGGCATGGTTTGCTTGGCTGCATATGGACTAGAGAATTAACAGAAGGGCATGGCCTAGCTTCTGTGTGATCATTTGCTTGTGGGTGTACTAATTACTGTTGGAGGACAGGATGCCCTGCAGTGAGTGAATTGAATATTTATTTATGCATGTAATTTTGATGTGTTAATATAACATAATAATTAGATGGAGGAAGAAAACAAAAGTATATAGCCACTGATTGCAATGTTGTCGTACATGGGAAGTGACATAGATTTCCTTTACCAATTAATGCTAAACTACAAAATACTAGTCTTTTGTTATAAGCCTACTTTACTTTCCCAACGTGAATTATTGGATTAAACCCATGCCACTCCTGCTTCACGACAGGGCCCGCTACGGCCTAAAGCCTCCTCTCTCCTCTCTCCTCTGAAGCATTCACCCCATTGCTATTGTAATTATTTTGTAATATTGTTGTGCTACTAGGACACTTTTACCCATTCATCTTCCTCCAAACTACAAGATACAACCATGAGTGAATATCCATCCCTCGCCCATACCTCCTCCTCCCTACTCATGAGTTGTTCGAAGACTTTGGCGAGAAACTCTTGTGTCACGCAACAGGTGTAATACTTTTTGTTATTCTTAACCAATAACGTAATGATATATAGAATAGTTTTTTTACATCTTATTGTGTTATTGATCAAGAATAGCAAAACTCCTGTTATAGGTAAGTTTTTTTAGACGACCTTGACTTGCCTTTTATTTTATTAAGCTTTTTGCGTTCATGAAACCAATATCCTTTTTATCACCCTTGCTTTTCCTAGATTTACGAATATGCCATCGCATGTCTCATTTTCTCATCCTTAATACGGCTACTCTTTCAGTAATATACGTATATATACACGTGGTTGAGTTGTGTCCAAATGCCACCGCAAAGTCCCCCATACATAAAGATCATGGGTCACCTCACCTGGTTCATTTTTTCATTTAGATAGATATCCATATATAGAAAGGTACAAAAGTATAGTTTGTCACAATTACGGCTAGCTAACATGGGCACTAGTGTAAATAATCGAACCAAACAGTACCACTTTGAAAACCTCTCTGCCCATTTTTATACACTGCAATTGTAATCTCAAAGACAGAGAGAGAAATTAGAGAGAGAAAAAGAGAGAGAAAAAAAGAAAAGAGGGAGATGGAAGGAGATCATCATGATCAGGACACAAATGAAGTATACAGAGAGTGCTTGAGGAACCATGCAGCGAGCCTTGGCAGCTACGCCACAGACGGCTGCGGAGAGTTCACACTCGACGACGCATCCCCAGGCGGCCTACAATGCGCCGCCTGCGGATGCCACCGCAACTTCCACCGCAGAGTCACCTATGCAGCCACGTCATCACAAGCTGCAGGAGGCAGCGGCAGATCAACAGGTCATCATCATCATAATCGTGTGATCATGAGCAGCAGTAGCCGAGGCCGAGATCCGGGCGACAACACTATAGCAACACAAGATCAACTCATGGATTACAATGCTGGCGGTGGTGGGTCCCCGGACAGTGGAGACAGGATGAGCGGGAAGAAGCGGTTCAGGACAAAGTTCACGGCGGAGCAGAAGGAGAAGATGCTAGCGTTTGCAGAGAAGCTGGGGTGGAAGCTGCAGAGGAAGGATCTAGAAGATGAGATTGAGAGGTTCTGCAGGAGTATAGGGGTAAGCAGACAGGTATTCAAAGTGTGGATGCATAACCACAAGAACCTTTCCTCATCTTCTACTTCTGCATCTACTGGCAATGCCTCTTCTCTCACTACTCAGTAGTACTACTAGCTTTCTCTCTGTCTCTCTCTCTGTTTCTCTTCGCTATGCCCAGGCCTTTTCTATGGGTCTACTACTACTCATTATATCAGATAGACTAATTAATTAACTATTTTCTATGGTCTTCATTTTTTGCTTGTCCTCATAAACTAATTAAGCTATATATAATTAATCATTGCCTTCCTTTTTTTCTTTGTAGTTCTGCATATATGCTGCATGTTAATTGGTTCTTCTATATCGAGTTGAAATTAATCATCTCACAGATCTATAGTAATTACTGATGAGATAGTTTCCATTTGGTTAATCATTTCCAAATTATTCGGTGGAAATACTGATGATGAGTTATTTTTAATTTTAATTTTAATGAAAACTGACAAGACCTCCTTCCCTACACAGAGAGAGAGAGATATATATATATATATATTCTGGTTCTGCGTGGCCCGCCTCTCCCCCTTTTAGCTAGCTTCAAGGCTTTAGAAAAAGTTACATGAATATCTTGTCCTATCAAATTAAACATCTCTTCAATTCTTTCATGATTCATACCCCTTTTCAAAAATCTGTTATCAGAATCACAAAGAAAATACAAATAACCACGCGACATCTCAAATCAGAATATCGGTTCAATTTTTTTGTTATTTAACTTTGATGCATGACATGAGAGAGAATCCCTTTTAGTGTAATAGTTAGTTGGCACCGGCAGCATAATCATTTCCATTTTTTTGTTTTGTATGTACGCGGAGAGTGGAGACACAAGAAAATGTTTTGCCGACAAACATACCTTACCTCTCTCATCTCTCCCTCGCCATAGTTGTTACCAATCGTGAAGACATGCTATGTCTAGTCCAAATCAAATTCATCCTTGCTGGCATGGCTTGTCTCTCCACCCTTTCAATATTCTCTGTCCGCTAGTGACGAATTGCATTCTTCGTAGTCCATAAAAAGGAGTGATTATGCTTAATTAATTCCTTCAATCTATTGCTATTGCTTGAGGAGAAGCATTGGATCATACGCAATTATCTATGATTTACTTTCTTCATCTACCTATATCCTATCCGTATAGTCACAAAAAAGAGAGAGAGAAAAAAGCAGCTTTGAGATGATCAAGACTTCAGTTTTCCGTTGCTTCTATAAATGTAGCACTTGTGTTCTTCACCATCCCATAAAACCTTATATACATCTCACAACTAGCGCATAATTAACTTGTTTGTCACCAATAGCCTCGGCAGGAGCGGGATCCGTTCTTCAAATGATGAAAGCGACTTGAGTCTCTCAATATGATTTCGTGCTCAACAATCTTGGATATATGTAGGTAATCGCACTGTGGCAATCTCCAGAGATACGTAAGTTGTTGGTGCACCTGGTGGAGTAGTTAGGATTGCATAGGCCAGAGCCAACTTCTCACCATACGCTCTAAAAGGTCTCCTTTCTCTTCATCATGTGAAGTGCGAAAATGTCTTTGATCAGTTTAAACAAGTCAGCAAGGGTCTCATAAATTTCTTGAGACTCTGGATGAGTCTTATCACCCACAAAGAAGGCTGCATTTCCTTTCTTTCCTTGCACCCAACTGCAACCGAGCCTCTTCTTGATGCCCGTATATATGTTTCATTAGCGATCTGATTCTAGCCACATCTTTCCAACGCGCGCCTGGCATTGGCATATTTGTTTGAAAGCAAAGTATATGAACTATCATTCTCTGACTTCGTCTCTGATAACCGTGCATTCCGTAACCTGTCATTAGTGAAATCCAAGAAACAGCATTCCTTTGTTGCATGTAGTCGAACACAACTCTAGCAGCAACATCGATGTCTCCAGATTTGGAATGCATACATGACATCTCTTTCTCCCTCGAGACAGAGGCACGGATGGTTCGCCCTCGATGACATCTCTTTCTCCCTCGGTTCAATTCTAGAATGGGCCTCTGGCTCAGGAGACAAGTTTCGTTACCCTCAAAAGGCCTTATATATGACCCTTAGGTGAAGTCCTATTTCTTAACCGTTGAATCAGGCTAACCAATTTGATTCAACAATTAAGAGATAGGACATCACTTAAGGGCCATAGAAAAGTGAGTAAAATATGAAGTGGTGTTTGCTGCGTTTGCATATTATTTCTAGGCCTACACTAACACTAGGAAGAAGACGGCCCAAGCTGAAAATTATATGTTTTAGGCCTTATGTTCTGTTATGCGTGGGCATTTTACACGCCATTTATCTGAAGCTTTGCAGATTTTGGCCGAGTAACCTTTTCTCACTCGGCCTTTCGTTGGGCCTTCTTTGATCTCTTATTCATATAATTGTTTTAGCCCAGAACAGCAAACTTTTGACGCAATGTGTCAGCACAGCAGCAAACTTCTGCTTATTATACTAGGAATTCAGAGAGGGAATAAGAAAGAAATATTAAGAAATTCCCGAAATAAAAGAGAAATCCAAATAGATAAGCACAACATTTTATAATTCAGCAGCAAAGCTAAATTCTGCCCAACATAAAAGAGAATTCTACCTTGTAAACAATGGTCCAAATTACTAATTCTATAATAAACCGCACATGTTTAACTAATACCCCTACCCTGTTTAGAATCCAAAAGCTACATTCACTTGTTAAGCATCATTCTCACAAACTCCTCATAGTTCACCTGCCCATCGCCATCTTCATCTGCTTCACGAATCATTTCATCCACTTCTTCATCTGTCAGTTTCTCCCCAAGATTTGCCATTACATGTCGAAGCTGCATGGTTTCAAATATGCAAAAAGGATGGTTTTCGGTATAAGTTTCCACTATGCCCAATCTTAAATAGATCATCCAAAAAATAGCTAATTAAAATCTTTACCTCAGCAGCAGAAATAAAGCCATTCTGGTCCTTATCAAAGACCTTGAAAGCTTCTCTGAGTTCCTCCTCAGAATCAGTATCCTGTGGAAGTTTTAGTTCAACAAACTTTGCGTGTAAATACATATCTAAACTATTCCAATCACATATCCAGACCACGGGCAGAAAAGTACAACAAAATTTGCAGAGGCCCCAATAAACAAAGGAAGGAAAGGTTCAACGGAAACATATCGATACTGTGTCTTCAATTCTATAATTATCAATACCTATTATTACAAACTGCACAGTCAAGACTCGAGAGATATTACCCCGACGATTGCCCAAAGATTGAAAAATCTTAGTGTTGCTACCATGGCAATGCATTAGTTATAATTATAAGTGACACTAGCAAACATTGTAGTTAGTTTTCTGTAAAGATCAAACTAAAACAGAGCAATTACATTTAAATGAAAGATTTATCAGCGTCCACAAGAACCCCATTTTCATGTGATTCACCAAAGTTGAGTTGAACCAAGCACGAAGCACAATAGATTACCAGCCTGAGAATTCTAGGGGGTTAAAAGCAATATGACACTATAATGTAGATACCTTCATCTTCCTTGCCATCAAATTCAGAAACTCAGAGAAATCAATTGTGCCATTCTGGTCAGCATCAACTTCGTTGATCATGTCCTGCAATTCAGCCTCAGTGGGATTTTGTCCCAGAGATCTCATCACAGTCCCCAACTCTTTGGTAGTGATGCAACCTATGTGCAAACAAACATGAATTATAAGTAAGTCTCTTTGTGCAAAACTTATGTGGTGTTCTGCCTGACAAATCAGAAGTAGCAGCAGAGTGAACAAGACAGAATCCATAATATGTTAATCACACAGAGACATCAACATTTCCAGAACTCATCTCAAGGACATGTGGCTCAATGGATGAAAAGGCTATGTTGTACGCTGACAACTTAAACCTATGCATTACCAACCCCAGTTTTATGCTACGAATGTAGAAGAGATAGCCTAGTAGTAGAAGAGGTTAGAAATCACTCGTGGGTTTTACAAGCCAAGAGGGCAAAGTCCATAAAGAATATTCTACAATGTAAAACAGAAAACCACAAAAGAATTTTGGGTCCAGAGATTGTGTAATTCAAAAACTTGATTCATGAACTTCTAATCTAGCTACTGTTTATTTTCTTTTCGTATCCCTTGGAATTTAGTTGTATAGAGCATTTCTTATGCATATGGGTATCGCATATGCAATGAAATCCAACACCAAGTCAAGTGAATATTGATTTAAAATTTTCTCTCCTAATCTCCCGATAAAAATATGTATATATCCTATTCTTCAGGTCAGTAAATATTCTTCAAATGTTTTAGGGACCTAATGAACCTAAAAAATCAACGTTAAAGGAAACAAAGAAGCAAGAAGAACTAAATAATGGTCACGAAGAGCAATCCTTTACTTGATTTTGCTAGAGGAAGAAGACAGTATCAAAATCATAATTCATAACCAACAAAAGTAAATAAACCCGAGAAATCTAGACAGGGAAATATAAGAACGGGTAGAAATACCATCGCCATCTTTGTCAAAGAGGCAAAAAGCTTCCTTGAACTCGGCGATCTGCTCCTCGGTTAGCTGCTCAGCCATTTGGTCTCTGTTCTGATTTTGGCGAAATGTGGAATTTGGATTTAGTTGACCGATGAAATCAATCAAACTTATGGCCCTTTGTCTATACTAATAAGTACAACCATTGAGATTCAAGTCTCTTTAGAATAAATCAATTAAAACTGGATCCTTGTTACTACTACTACTTTTTTTTTTTTTTTTTTTTTTTTTTGGGGTCAATATCAATACTAGTTGTTAGAATCTAATCTAACGGTTGAGATTCAACCATTGTGTTCTCCGCAGCCAGCCAGCCTGCCATGTGATGTGAGTCGCTTCGCTTGTATTACGTACCTGCACGGATATCCAGGGGCCCACTAATTCGGTGTCCGTGTCTGGCCTGCTTCTTTTTTCTTACAGTGAAAGTTCACCGAAGCGTAAAATACTATCATGATTCATGAGGTCATTTCTCCTGGGCCCCAGCAAGCGACGCGTCTTTCATTTTTTTTTTTTTTTTTTTTTTTTATGAACGCGTCTTTCGTTCTTTGACACGCTATCGATGCATTAATTAATTTAAATTTAACTAACGCTAATTCCTTTGTTTTGTCATCCATTTTTCTCTTTTCTTTTCTTTTTACAAATGTTAATTAAATAAAATAGATACACGTGCCTTATTCTCTGTCATTTATAAACGTTATATTTCCTGACTGGTATTTGAGCCAGATACATACATCAAGTCTGACCGAGTATAAGGGTTGAGATGAAAAATTAATGCAAAAGGAAAACACACAATATGACTCTGACAATAACAATTTTATTTCAAAATAAATAAAGCTTGATACAAGTTCAAACCAAGCCAAAGGGCGGGTTGCTTTATAAATTTGCGTAAGCATAGTTCACGAGAAATCATTGAAAAAAAGAAAGTTGAGCGTTTGAAACAAACGGTTGCTTACAACTACATGCGCGCTCAGATCGATATTGATGCACATTATTCTGATTCTGAATGCTATCAAATATCAATATTTGAAATTTACATATTTCTAAACAGATATCAAGACAGACATGGTATCATTATCATATGGATGAAACTCGCTCTCTCAGCATTACGCATAAAAAGCATAAGCGGAAAGCCCAAATTGTTAGTGGTGCAAAAATATGAACAAAAATTAGTTGGCTGCCTGAATGTATGCATGTATGTATCTGCAGTTAAAAATGGCAGAAATGCAACAACAGCTCTCACGCATTGCTCTATGAAGATGTCTGGTATTTGTACTTGACAGCTAAGGCTGCTGCTCTGTACCACGATGCGGCCGCCATTGCACCTGGGTCTGGGATTGAGGCAAGCATCTCCCCAGATATATAACTTGATCGGCCAGCCTACATAGAACAGGACGTCAGATTCCCATTTACAAGGAGGATGACTTCACTCGAGCAAACTGTAATTGGGATTCTAAAGAAAAATTTACAAAAAAGAGAATCAGCTTATATTCCACCTGTGCCTGCATGTGCTTCGTTGACTCAGCTCCATCCAGTGCTGCTTCAGATGAGAGAAGAAAAGCAGTCGCAGGATCATCACCAGCCTTTAACCTCTGTTTTTCATAACAGATATAAGTACCAAATTACGAGGCCACGACAACAAAGAAGAAGAAGAAAATGATAATTATCGATGACCTCCTGAAGAACTGCTGATGCTGGAATAAGGGCATCTAACAATGTCCGGTAACCAGCACTAGCCCCACCATATTTACTGACAGCAGCAATGGAAGCTTCAAGCGCTTCAGCCCCTGAATCAAGAGAATGTTAAGTCAAGGTGAAAGAGTCTAAAAATTATCCCATTAGGAGGGGAATTGTCTCACAATTTTTTGATGTGACAACTCCTTGGGTGCTTGCTTTCAACTGTGCATAGGCTGCCTTGCACAATATGGTATATCTGCATCAAGAATATAGAAATAAATATGCATGTCTGGGTAAATGCAGCTAAAAAACATTACTGAAAAAATTTCTGTCAAAATTTATTGAAACAGGGGAAGCTGAATACAGGATCCCGCTTGTGCCGCCCATAACTCTTCTGACAGATGATCCAATTTCATTCACTGTTTCGGTTGCATCATTCAGGGGATAACTGCAATACGGCAATACAGACACGATCATGAATAAAAGATTAGTTTGGAATGATAATCACTGGGTATGAACAATTAATTCTCTACATTTGTAATGCTATATTTTCATTATTTTCTTTTTTTGGCTAGGAAAATAAGGGAAATGATACAGGATTGAACCCAGGCATGCTACTTTCCACACTGCCCTATCATGTTTTCTCTAATAACAGGCACGCTATTCCAACAATGCATTATGAAGACAACATCAAAAGTCAGTCATGTGCATATTCTTCTTCTAGTAAAACATGACAAGATTTGTCCACCACTCCCCCTCTGGAACCAAAAATTTAGAAAAAAAATGAAAAAGAAAAGGAAACTGAAAATCAAACCTACTTTTGCATGTCTTCCAAAACTGCTGCTGCACCTCTATACATCTGCAACAGAAAGCATTTTTTTTTTTTTGGTCAGAGAAAGCATAAGATTTAGCATGTGACAATTCTTTGATTCGGAAGACAAAAAATATCAAGGACAGGCACAAGATTTAGCATGCAACATATCATGATTCAAGAGGTAAATGAAAGAAAGGATCAAGGTGGGGACTTACGGTTGACCCACAGTCACCGTCACCTACTTTGCTATCCCATTCATTCAAATTGTCCCTAAGTTTTTTCACAGCATGTGCAGCTGCTTCAATAGCCACCTCAAGAATCTGGCCTTGTGCATTCAGTTGTGCTGGCCGACCTAAAGACTAATTGAAAGCAAAGAGTCAAACATTTTTAGTAGAGGCAAAAAACACATCCAATGATTAACTATTGGCCATCCATGATTCTCCACAGAGGGCACTCTGGACAGTTTTGAAGCTCAACTCAAACTAGAAATAGTTTAGTGCAAAACACAAACAAGTGCACCCAATTATGCCCTTTTTTTGTTGTTGAAAAAGACACCCAATTATGCTATGAAACTACTATTCTACCATAACCTGTTCAACAATTTTGGACACCAACACTAATGTCAACAACCAATATATAATTGTAAAAACAGAAAACAAAGTTATTCACCCATCAGACAACTTACAGAAAAGTCAAAGTGTAGACTGACCAGGACATGTTCTAAGAACACGGTTGTACATACCTATTTGTTCAAACAAAGGTACGAACATACCTCATCACTCTTTGTTGAGCGAGATGGAGGCAATGGAACAGGAATCTTTGCAGGTGGGTGATTGCCTGCAAGCAAGGACAACCACTGAGTTCAACACACCTAATTTGACTTATTTTTAATGTTTAATAAGTATATATGGTAATAATGAAGTGTAGTATGTATTTTTATACAACAGAAAAATAACTTATTCATGACACCAATGCCACTAGACCTTCATGAAAGCAAATACTATTTACAAAGTAAAACATGAATGTAACAAACATTCAAACACCATAATCAGATACCATCAACACCAACAGGCCAATGTGGAGCCTTTGTTGCAGCATCCAGACGTTGCAAAATAGCTTGATCAGCCTTCATGATTGAAATTGAAAAACCTGAAGAAACAGTGTCAAGAATGAGTATATTATTAATATAACTAACACTCTCAGCATGTGCCAGAGAACAAACCTGCCATATCAAGAGAAGTCATAAATGACCCAGTATATACTCTATCAACAGCCAATCCATGTTCCAGCTGCAACTTAGGTACTGCTTTACCGGATGCAATCATCAGTTCCATTACAGGAGTTGCACCTAACCTGCCATAAAAGAAAAGAAAAACGAAAGTAACATAATAAGAGTTCTGCCTGGACTGACATTGGAATTTAATTGGAAAATAACAAACAGAGTAAGAAAGTTGATAAGGAAGAAAGAAAGTTCAGAAATTTCAACATTTGCCTTTCCTCATAAATTTACAACGCTAGCTTTAATTGACTTCGTCAAAAAAAATATACAACTCTTAAGCAAATATATAGCATGAAAGACATTTTGCACACAACATTTTTCCTCTTTCAACTTTAGATATGAATAATGATAAGGGATCATGTCACTGAATCTAGAGTTAAAAAGAGAAAACGGTCATCTTTACTTGTATCTATAAGGGAATAGTTTCCCATAAAACACAAATAGTAACTGAGAGAGAGAGAGAGAGAGAGGAACATATTGATCTGAATTTGGGATAGTTCCTCTCAAGATGCCAAATTTTTTTTTTTTTTTTTTCTTTCCATTTCCATTGACATGCAAACCTCTGGAAGAAGAAAATGGAAAGTTAAATCCACTCAACTGAGTAAGCATATTTTCTCTCAGATCATCAGATTCTTGTTCTATCAATTATGATGCACCTTGCATCAGTAATGTTTTAAGTCCCATATAATTAAATTCTCATATAATCCATAAAGTAAAAAACCCAACGTACCCGTTGACCAGAAGCACAACTCTACTACCTCGAGTAATTGGAACATAGTTAGTTTCCTGCAAAAAATATAAATTGGATCTTTTAGAAATTTAGAGCTCACGGGTTGTAGGGAAAAAAAATGTAGATACAAAATAGTTCAGCCTATGCATTGCGAAAGCACTCAGTTCATAATAAGAAAACTGCACTCTAGAATTGGAATGTAGTGCTGAATCAATTCTATACATTCCCATTTTTCTTATGTACATCCTACTCAACTACCTAAGAATCTATTGACTATCTTCACGAGACAATATTCTTACCACACATTTAACTGGACTCTAACTTACTTGAGGCGTGAAATATATATTAAATGTCCATTCTTATTCCGAAAAGAAAACACATTTGACATAAGCATTGATTAAACAGTATGGGGGTATACTGGCGACAAAATCTGCTTAAGAACATGAGAAACTATCACATCCACGGGTTGAAGGTCAGCTACAGCAGCACCAGGTTCTCCATGCTGTAAAAGTAATCCAGTTTTAGTCAGCTTGACAAAGTATTTAAGAAGTAAATAAAAGTGCCAGTCCGTATGAACAGTATGCTGGTAAATCATAGCCAGATACAAATCCCATAGGGTTAAAAACAATCAATTCAGGATATGGTTTGACGAATTTGAGCAAATATAATGAATTCCAATGTATGGTATGCAAACCAGAAACAGACTAATGTTTATGGTATGCAAACCAAAAAACAGACTGATGTTTTAATATGATTAGAAAACAAGCGCATAACTTTTGGATTTATGGACCAGGTTACTTGCTGAGAATAACTTACGATTCCAAGACCAAGTTCCATCTTTCCTGGACCCACACGGTCTGGTGTAACCCGACCAGGCAATGTGCAAACAGATAATGCAACACCCATTGTTCCAACCATTTCAGATGCACGCCTTGCTTCTGCGGCAACATCGGCAAGCAAAAGGCCAGCAGCAGCAGCAGCTCCAGCAATCTGTTCACAAAGGGGTCACAGATTTGAAGATTAACAATTGATACTACGAACCAGTGTTTTAATTAGGATGTGAAGACATGGATGAAAAGGATTCCAACCCTTCAGGAACATAACACCCTATTTCTAACATCCTTCACAATGAGCTTTCACACATACATGAAATGACAGATAACACAAAGAAATGGTTGAATACAATAGTTTAAAGAAACCACATTACAAATGGAAACAGTTGAGAGAGAGAGAGAGAGAGAGAGAGAGAGAGAGAGAGAACCTTATGAATAAGAATGGTCCCGGCCAAACCCCTTCGACCAGCTATGCCTCGAGGCGGGGGTAATGCACAATCATCTCCAACAATTACAGTCTGCAACATTAAAGGGCAGTCCCTTTGTTTATACCCTCTGGTGCTTGCTAAAGGAAAGAATTCACAAAATAAAGCATACCTCTACTTTATAACCTTCTGATTTTGCTTGCTCTGCAGCTAAACCAAAATTTAAACGGTCCCCAGTATAATTCTGTCAACAACCAAAAAGCAACAACATATATCAAAAAAAAAACCAAAAGCCGCATTTCCAAATTTGGCCCTGCTTGTCACCATAAATATTAATGAATCCAAGAAGAAATTCCAGAATTTTATACAGATGAAGATGCAATTTTCCACCAATTTCTATTATTATTTTATGTTTTTAATTTCTATCAATAATGGGTTTTCAGAATGCTCCAACCACATGCCATTGCGGTCATTTAACATCCCAACCGCACATAGAATACCCTCACAAAACAAATTTTAACACAAAGAAGAAATTATACCTTGACAATCAGAAGGCAACCCATAGGACCAGTTACAGCTCGGATGCCCTAAAGTTCAATCATATTAGATCAGAGTCACCTAAGGTAACAATCGTACATAAATCGACAAGGTGTAGTTTCCTTCCAATTAAAAGAAATAAATTGCAGGAGACCATACAGCTAGAACTGAATCAACTGGTGGTGAGGCAAAAACATCACCACATATAGCTGCTGTCAGCATCCCTTCCCCCACAAATCCAGCATGTGCAGGCTCATGCCCACTTCCACCACCTGTATCATCATATTATTAAGAAAATCCTCTCTGTCATACACACTTTAAAATTTCATTTTCATTCTTACATTGAAAAGATTTTAATTGCAGAGACTCAAACAAACCTGATATAACAGCAACTTTGTCATATGTACCACCGGAGACATCAGCTCGCAACACAACCTTCACCTGTAATCCCCATTTAGGAAATGACACAATTATATTAGTTATTTGCATACTTAAGGCTATGGCATTGAGGGATAAACACAAGGCGGAGGTAAAATAAAGAAAGGAACAAAGCAACAGGAAAAAAGACCTGAGGGAAACCATCTAAGTACTGCAGCCCAGGATATGTTTCAACAAGACCCTCGATGAACTCAGTCACCACATCTGCAACCATGGATACAAAAAATTAAGAAGTCTCTTAGTGAAAATTAAGCAAACGTTATGCTTCATTTCTCTTGTTACTACAAGTGACCCCCACCTAAAGTGCACAGAAGTATCGTGACCCCTAAATTTCATTATCTTCACATTTCCTCTCATTTTACTCGGCAACATACTCGAAAAATCAAACACGAAGTTGAGGGATAATCACAAGGGCGGGCAAAAAAATAATCGGAGTAGAAAATGCAAGAGTGAGGAAGGCGAATTGCGTACCATTGGGGTCGTTGATGAGCTTCTTGGCGTGAAAAGCCATGGCGATGATAGACAATTAAACCCTAGCCAACAGTGGTTTGCATGTGAGAGAGAGAGAGAGAGAGAGAGAGAGAGAGAGAGAGAGAGTAGACGGTATTGGTGGAGTCGGGCTCTGCGTCTGTATATATATGTGTGTGAAAAGTCTCTCTCACCTGCGGTAGAGGGAGCTTTTGCTTGAGAAAAGAGTGGGTGTGCGAGTTGATGGTTGCTTGTCTGAGCAAGAAATTTCCTTGCTCTGTTTTTATCATTTTATCCTTCCTTTTTCTCACAAATACCCTTTCCACCACTCAGCTTTTGTTTGTTTGTTTTTTTTGTTGGGTGTTTTGCCCCTTCCCTAATTATCTGATTAAGGACAGTAATTGGCAGATCATGTTTGCGAAAAAATAAAAACTTTAGTAGAAGGCTTTGCCTACATTTAAAAAAACAATTTATTTATTAATTAAATATAGCCTACGTGTTTGCAAATTCACGCCATGGAGATGGACTATATGAAGAAGCTCTGCAAAAAGAAGTGAACTTTTGAAGAAACATAAAAGCTTTTACATTATCATGTCCACGCAGCCTATACAAATGAACTTTTCCTAGGGTTTCCATTCCCTTCCCAGCAGCAGCACATTTGGTTTGGAAAATGTCCCTAACTCTCTGCCTGCTTGTGCTTGTCACAGTATTTAACTTTAATTATCACCAAGATAACAAAGTAAATTATTTTTAAATTATAAAAATATAACTCATAGATGGTCCTTCCGATTATTATTATAGAAGAAAAGGAATGCGATTATACCGGAGAGAGAGAGAGTGTGTGTGTGTATGAATAGTGATTCTTTGACCAACAATGGAGTCCAAGGGGCTTTCACGCAATAACGGAGAAAACAAGGCTAAGCCGAAGCGCAAAGAGGTAAATCACATGTCTTTCCTGTAATCTGAAACAATTCCAACTCTTATTGGTGCAATTTAATTTTGGATTTTTAGATAATTGAGAAGAGGAAGGCTATGGATGCACTGATAAAAGTAGCTTCTGCCGAAAAGGACTGTCTTTCTGCTTTCCCTGCCTTTCGCCATTACCAAATAAGCGGTACCTCGCTTTCATATTATCTATGCTACCTTTTCACAAATCGTTTGAAGATTTTGTTTATTTGCAGTACTATTTCAATTTCTCTTGGAAACCCATTCTGGACTGTGAGCTCATTCGAGCAGGAAAAGAGGCAAATTGTGGGAATTTAAAACGGAACCCTGCTGCCATTTCTTCTTCTTTTTTTCTCTTTCATTTTTTGGTAGCAGACCCATTACGGGTTCGTCCATTTTTGTGTGCAAGTGATGAGCTTGTGCTACTTTATAAGTTTGGATGGCTAGAAATTATTCTTGGGGATATTGCAGTTGTCTTGCTTGGTTTTGCAAGTTAGAATCCCTCAAAGTTTTTTGTGGAAGATGAAATTTCATGTGAGCTCATTGGATGTTAGGCCTATCTGCATTCTTGGAATCAGGAAGGGGGGACAAGCTCTCCTCTCCTGTTAAGCAATTCATTCAAAATCTCCTCAAGGTATTTGAAGCTGTCTGACGTTTTTGCTTAACTCCACCAAATTATGCTGATGTTCTCATTTGCTTTCTTTGCTCTTTTGGGAAAACTCATTCAAGTTTTGAGAAATCATCAGGCCAATATGGAGGGGCCGTATGGATCTGAGTGGCCTGCGGAAGAGAAGGTGAAGCGCAGGGAGATGGTTGCCCCAGAAGCACGTTATGTATTTGTACGAATTGCAAGTTCAGGTGAATTCTTAACAACGTCTGAACGTGAAAAGACCGCAGTTAGTTGTGTAGAAGAGAGGGGCCCCATAGTAGGGTTTGTACATTTTCGCTTTGTCATAGAGGAAGAATTGCCTGTTCTTTATGTGTATGAATTGCAACTCGAGCCTCGCGTACAAGGGAAAGGTCTGGGGAAGTTCCTAATGCAACTAATTGAGCTAATTGCTTGCAAGGTGCTGACTCTGCTGTTCCCTCTCCCATTTTACGCTTATATTTTATAGACATCTCAATGAAATGAAATGCTAGATGGAAGAGAAATGCCTGAGGACTTCCTCAGGTTTTGCATTTTTAAAACTGGAATCTTATCTTTTTCTGCCCTCAGTTTGATTGTCTGTATATTTTTTTTAACCAACTTATCAACATTCTATGTTAATTGTTCTTCCTGGCATCGAGGCAATTACTCTACCATTTTCCATTTTCTTTGTAGAACCACATGGGCGCTGTTGTTCTAACTGTTCAAAAAGCAAACTCCGCAGCTATGAATTTCTATTTATACAAGATGAGGTAAAAAAATTGCTTGTATATACCGCACCTAATTATTAATGAAAATTATACAGTTATTCATCCATGATGTGTCAGTTTTTCAGTTTTCTAGAGTGATGCAGCTTGCAGGTTCAATGGAAAATATTTACTTGGTTACTATGGAAAACAATGATTATCCCTTATCTGCTCTCTCACACATCACTGGAATTTAACATTAACCCACTCAAGAAGGGATCAAAGGATGAAATTTGTTCTTCGCCTTTATAGTTACCTGGTTTTGCATTTTGAAAGTCCAGTACTGCTTAAGTATTCTTCTGCCATGCTGTCGTAAATCATATCAGTTGTTCAATATTAAGAGCTTGGTGAAGTCTGTTACCATTCATTTGTGGAGCAACCTAGGAGGAATGTTCTTTAAGTTGCATATCATGGTGCTTTATTCAACAGATTTATACTAAAGTATCACCAGTGCTTGATTGTTTTATTAGATTTCTTGATTTTTTTTCTTTTATACGTTATATTGCCTGTGCATCCAATGATCAGATTTCTTTTCCTTTCACCAGATATGTTACATCGACAATATCACCATCAAGAGTTGATCCATTGGTGAGGGATTGTTAACAAAGCACCTACAATGTGTGAATTACACAGAAGACCTACACCTTTTCTTAAATGTTTTAACAGGTTTATTATTTATGCAGATAGGAATTGAGAAGAGTTATGAAATTCTTTGCAAAACATTTAGTAATGAGGCTAAAGCTATCTTGGAGGTATAATCCTGCTTTTGTTTGAAATGCAGTAGTTTATAACTGAAATCAAAGATAAAAATATTACTGTTTTAAATATCCTTAGTAAGCTGGTTTATTGTTGGACAAATTACTTGACTGTCATTTAAGGAAGTTGGCATGTGAAAGTTATCAAAAACACAAGAGTTCAATCATTTATAGAAATTTGCAATTGATAACAAAATGGCTTAATTGTCTACTTATGTGTCACAAGCATTTTCAAAGATATTTAGCATCCTGTTTTAAGAGTATCTAAAGGTTTTGTACTTTGTTGCGCATATGAATACATTCATTTGTCTTATTTTCCTTTTCTTTTATGCTTCTGAATATCAGGAACCACTTGAGCTGGTTCATTCAGTTTAACAAGATGGTAAACTGGGCGCTCTTCAGTAATTATGTGCTGTCACAAAAAGGCAGAGCTATTGGGGTACTGGATGATGTAGTTATAGGAGAATGCATTACTTACAATGATTTAGCTGCAGCACTACGTTCAGTATTATTACTCTTGAACTCACAGAACCACTAGCATACATTTTTTTTCGCTCAGCTGTACAGAATCAGCAGCAAATGGTACTATGTAAAAAGAAACTACTTCCTTTGGTAGATATTATTTTGGATCTTCTTGTGATCAAAGCATAGTAATTGCAGTTTATGCTCAATAATGGAAGTTTGATCTCCATTTACATGAATATTTGTCATTGAAACATTCTTCAAAATGGTTTGGCAAGCAAATAATTCTGTCTGACAGAAAGCTTTGAAATCCTGTAGGATCTCTTAAGACCTTAATTTCTGCCATAAAAATCGCCCGGACAGGTCTATGGTCCGACAACTTCAGTTCGCCTCTGTCATACTGGTTTTGCTTTAGTCCCTTCCCGAACCATATGATTCGATCACACCTACAAAACCATCAGTCAGTGCATCCTGTGCTGCTTGTTTCTGGGATAAGATTTGTAGCAGTCCTTATCAATTTCAAGCAGTTCAGGATGCTTACCATGCTGGAGCACGCCTTTTATTGTGTTTTCTCTTCTCATCGCAGCCAAAGTAGAGTTCCGAATTCTTGTAATATTTGTAGCTAGGGGCGAAGTTTATTACTCCTTCATGCCAACCTTCGAATACATGTCCTTCCATTAGCTCCACCTTTAGCTTTAAAAGACAGTGATTAGAGATTAAACATTAAAAAGAAAAAAAGGTAAGTTTTTTCTTTTTACACGTTGATCATAGCAGCTAGTTTCACAGTGACAGAATCTCTTTACACGTTCGGATATTGCAAAGTACCTGATCATATTCCAACAAAAGGTTCCACTTTTGCTTCTCCACAAGATACTGCGTTGTGGCGTCAGGCAAGTAGATTCTATAGTTCAAGTCTCCAAGCCAGATCACCCTACTGCATAGGCATATATTATTCAGTGACTTAATTAGATATGATATTACTCCAAATATATATATTCCACAATCAAAAAGCGTTCTCAAACAAGAAGTTCACGAACAAGGGTATCAACATCTCTTAAAACTTAGAAAAATACTGGAACTTGTTGTTTTTCTCATTTATTTTATCGACTCTTTTCTTTCGAACTGACCAAGGTTTGAAAAAGTAAATTGTTCAATCAAGAAACAAAAATTGTATATACACACTCGTGATCAAGAATTTTAGTGGTGAAATTAGGGAAGGGCCCGGGAGGAAAGGTTGTGCGAGATAAAATCTCAGCTGCGTTTGCGTTTCTGCGTCGTTGATCACCTTCTTTTACTCCGGAAGCAAGATGACTACACACAAAGCAAAAGCTTGTTTCATGCAGCCAAAATCTAACCGACACCGAACCCTGCATGTATGTACGTGTGTATCAAAAAGTCATCATCAAGTAAAGCCTATAACATAAACTAAATTAAATTATGAAAATAAAAATAAATGAAGTGAGCTAATTCATTCTAAATTCCATGTTCCAATATTCAATGGATATTATATACCTTGTTCCCTAGGCAACCCATGAGACCACAGCCAACACATGAGACACTGAGCTGTCTAATGTATTGGCAGAGATCACTCCTAACCCAAACAGATAACAATATTCCGACCACTTGCTTACTAATGATGCATCGGAAGTCTTGTGTAATATTATTCTTAGGGTCAGGGTCATTAAGAGCTGCCCTAATCAATGAATTCCATTTCTCGGAAATCTTGCGGTTTTCAGATCTTACAACAATATTTGCTGCATTCAGTGGCACAATCTCTTGAAACCTGAGATTGAGTAATTCGTTCAGAATGATCAGATTCATACGGCTATATCTATCTATCTATATGAATCAAACTTGAACACACTTGCACGTTGTTGCAGACAGGCACGATTAAAACAAACAATATTTAACTAGAGATATATCATATTTATAGAGGGAATGATTGAATTACCCAAGAACGTAGATATTAGCAGGAGGGTTAATATGATTGGGTCTGAGCCACTCTTGTATGTCCAAAACCTCGGGAGGTGAAACACCTCCAACATTCCAGGAACCGGCGAAGATCCTGCATCCATCCATCCATCCATTGATAAACAATTATATAACATCATCATATTACACTACGTACAAAGATAACATTCAATTCAAAATATATATAATAAGTGAGAAACTAGCTAGGTAGCTTAAGTGAGCTTGTGTTCAATGGATTGGGGCATACTGATGATATATACTTTGAGGAGCAGTGGAATTTTTTTTGGAGATATTGATATTATCACTTGGTCGACTTTCCATCATGGTCTCCATCTCCATGGAATCTGGATTAATATCCGCGATGAAATTGTTGCTCCCCATTAATCTACACCAAATGACCTTGAATCATAATGAACACACATGTATTCATATTACTATATCTTAATATAATCAGTTCATTAGATAGATAGCCATTATTAACGCGAGAGAGAGAGAGAGAGAGAGAGAGAGAGAGAGAGAGAGAGAGTGAGTTCTTCTTACTTGCTTGGCTTGCATGGGGATGGTTCTGTATGAATTAAATAGCATAGCAAAGCTTAGCTAGGATGAAGAATTGCATTACACGACTGATTCTGAGTAGTGGAAAGGGAATGTGACCCGCAAACCCTCCCTTGAAAAGAAAAACAAAAGTGTAAAAAAATCCCTTTTGGCAATTTTGGCAGGACGGAAACATAATAATAAGGGCTGAGTGACGAAGGTGATGATGCAAGTCAGACACAATATTTTAATGGGGATTAATTCATTTATGGGAGGTATAGGATTAACTAATTAATTGAGTTTACTCTCTCAATGAGCCAAAATAACAAGAGAAAAAAATACCCAAAAATTCCTAAAACATGTGTTTCACTCTCTGTCTCATATATAAATTCACATGTCATGGGTGCTCAATTTTTAATTCATTTTTCTGTGTGTTTCTGTTTGTTTGTTGATGGTTGGCCCTAATACTTGAGCAATTTATTATTAATACATATATTTATATATGAACTCCTCATAACCACATATATATATATACACATATATAATTCAATAAGTATTTAAATTAAGAATTAGTTACATATTTCTAATCTCAGTCATTGGATTACATCTAAGAAACTATTAACATATTTCATGAATGCAATCCAACGCCTTAGATTAGAAGTATATAACCAATTCTTAACATAAAATACTTATTAAAAAATCTCCATACATTATATATATGCATTGTCTAATTGTTGGTTACTTTGAATATGAATGAAATCGCAGTAATATATATATGTGTGTGTGTGAATTTATATCAAAAATTAGGTATCCCATAAAAAACGTATCATCAGAATCATGCATAATTAACGACTGAAAAAAGGTTGATCTTATAATGCTTAACCCACTCAAAAAAGTTGTTGCATCGTGTAATTAATAGGATTTATGCATAACTTGGCTGAGAACTTAAATTCAGACTCTGTTTCAAAGAGTCAGGGCCATCTTGGTGGCCTGTGCTAGCTATGTCTATGTGGTTGGTGACGAAATTAGACTCTGATTGCTGCAAATTTACATGATTAATTCTAGGTCAAGCTAGCTCCAACTACATAATAAAAATACAATGCTAATAATAATTTCATGGCCTTGAGTATTTTAATCGATGACTTTGAATATATGAAAAGGAATGATTGGATGGGCGGAAAAAGAGCCAACATAAGTTACACAATCTGACTAGTTTATTACTAAAATAAATCATCTGGGAAAAAAAGAAAAGAAAAAAAGATATCTGTGAAGGTTTCTTCTTCTTAATACACTGACTGAACGAATCCCATTGAAAAAGCTAGTAATGTAATGAATAAATAGTGATGGGAGCTGTCACTCAAAACAAAAAGAACCAAGGAAACTGGTTTGTCGTAAGAGTCCAAATAATTAATGCTAATTAATAGTCATTGATCAAGCTAATCAGTTTCAGTATAGTATTAATTAAAACTAATTAATTAACAAGTCCATATATATACCCTTTGTAATCTGAGAATGGTCCTCCTACTGGCTACAACCCAATTCCTTGCCTTTTCGAGTTGAATTGGAGTTGTATAATTTAGTACACAACCCACCCACCACTATCTGTTCTTTTATATATCGCATCTGTCAGAAAAGGATTGGTTGGTTTTTATCATGGTGACAATCTGATTATATATATATATATATATATATATATATATATATATATAATCAAATGCTGGAAAGATGGATTAGTGATAGATCAGAGAGGAAACAACCCATGAATTGATCAATTATTCATAACAAAATTAATTAAATACATGTATGCTACTATTTATTTGTACTGGCTTTCGATCTCAATGTCAGTTAGCTTCTTGTCTGTTTCCCTAATTGAGCAAGGCAACTAGTCTTGATTTCTTGACAGGTTCATCTAAAAAAGGAAGAACAAAACGTATTGAATTAATATGCTATAATTTAACTATAAGTTTAAAGTACAAGCGACCCTTGTCTAACAGGTGAGGGAGTTTCTCACATACACAAGCACAACCAAGATGTCACGGGGTTCGAACCTGAAATCCCATTGGGCTAGACTCGTCGACAAATATTATTTTTAAAACCGGCACTAATGAACATGTACTTTGAATTATTGACCACAGGCATAACTAATCCTTAAGCTGAAAACGTCAAGCCATTTAACAACTCTTTTGGCACTTGTGATTTATGCTACGAATATTTTCATGGTCCCCCACTTGGTATTGCTCTTACTGCATGCTTTGCAACATGAGATGAGATATATTTCAACTTAATTATTGATTTGATGTTGTGCTCGCTTTCAATTTTTAGCATCATACATAACATAACCAATGCTTCAGTTGAGCTTCAGACTAATATTAGTTCCTCCATTTCTTTCACCTCACCAACTAATTCAAAAGTCTAACAGGCTGTGTGAAGGTTCATCCATCTCAATCAATCTGCCCGTTATGCATGATTTACACAATTATTGGTGTTTCCTCCATTTGACACTTTGGTTCGTTCTAGGTGTAAAGTAAATGATGACTAGTCACCTAGACTTATGTTTTTTCTTTTCTTCTTATTTTTGGTAAACGTCGATGCGATGCGAACAACCAATCTTTTAAGATTCTCAAAAATCAGTGCGCATTTAGTGGTTGGATACCAAGATAAGAACCAATCTTTTCTTTTGTTTTTTGGGCGGCAGTGTAAGTTGATAACTTCATATGGCCCAGTTTGATAAAGTTGTAAACCTCCCCTAAACAATTGGAAGCGGAGAAGAAAAGAAAAGAAAAGAAAAAAATTCTTGAGTTTGTGAGGGCATAAATCATTCACCCCCTAGAAAAATACATGATAATTATAATCCGCAGCTAAAATGTTCGGTGACCTCCCTTGAAAGTTAGAAAATACACGAATTTGCTTCACCCGTTAAAACTAGGTAGAGAAAACAACACAAAATTCTGACTCTGGATTGAGGAAACCCAATCATGCTTTATCATCAGTGAAGCGAAGCAGCTATGGTGGGATCATGTACCTGCTTTGGCACGAGTTCATGTCTTTCAAAATTTATTCCACACCAAAGGGAATGGGGAAACTAGAGTTGTATCGTGCACAATCTCAAGATATTGACCAAAAAGTAACAACTTTTCACTTCCAATTATAGGAAAGCTTTCAATTTCAAACAAGATATAAAGGAGCTCAAGCAATTAACAATTACCTGATCACGGCCATTGGTCTGCCAGCCAACAATTATGATAGGAAAATGCTCCAGACCAGCAAGCAACCTCATCTTTCTAAGGAAAATGAAGAGAGAAACTGTTAAAGAGGCACTCCTTTACAACTGCAGATAATGTCTTAAATATTGAAGAACACATTGTCAGGTTTCAAGTTTCAACACAATAAGCTGAATTTATTCCGCCACATAAGATTTTCTATCTTCTGCTTCAATGCAAAGCATCTAGCATCCATAAAATGGTCACTCGTACCCAATTTCCTTCTGTCCCACAAATTATCAATCTTTAATCTCCCACTGCACTACCTAGCTTCATATTCTCTGATTCAACCAGTCGATAATGTCCTTGGCAATAGCATCTCGTTCTGGCTCAAAGAGGAGGTCATGTAATAACCCGTCAAACAATTTTATGCTTTTGTCAGTTGAGGAGGCTTCATTGTACAGTTTCTGAGAGGCTTCAGGGTCAGTAACAGTATCAGCGGTGCCATGGAGAACCAAGAAGGGGACTCTCAATTTGCTTAGATTCTGCTGCAAGTAGGATGTGATTCGGAGAATTTCATAACCAGTCCTCACACGGATTGATCCAGTGTACACTAGAGGGTCTGAATACTTGGCAACTAGAGCCGCTGGGTCACGAGAAACAGGCATGCCTTTTTTATTTGCTGCACTTATCTGGTATCTTGGAAGCAAAAATGAGGCAATTGGAGCAATTACCTGGCATGATAGATGGAGGTAAGCGTGGTGAGGGATGACCTGACTTACTGAATCTAATTTGATATGCATTTGCAAACTTGTAATTGTTTTTATGCTCAAAAGTACATAAATATTAGATATAATAGAAGAGGTTTTTCTGACCACAAATATTGGATGCGAAGGCTGAACCCCAACTGCAGGTGATGTCAGCACCACACCTTCTATGCTGGACTCAACTTTTGGGTCAAGCATTGCCTAAAATCAGTTTTCCAATATAGTGTAAGTTCGGATTAAATTCCAGGTCAATGGATTTAATGTGAATAAACAGAAGATGATAAAATAGTGACTACCAGAAAGTCATTCATGCAATTGCAGGAAAGAAATCACTCCATGCAGTCCATACCTTAAGTATAATAGCTGCACCTGTGGAATGTCCAAAACAGAAACATGGTAGGCCAGGATTTTCAGCTAAAACCTTTTCAAGAAATGATTTCTGCATAAAATTAAAGTTCAAAGAACACATGTAAATATTTAATCAAAGCAAAGTTCCTTCTCATCATTAAGAACTGGATTTAAAAACTACTTTCTCATCAGGATATTGTTAATGAGCCTTGAAACATACCATATCCGTAACAGCATAATCAAGAGAAGGAACATATGCATGAAGCCCCTCACTCCCACCATGACCTATATGGAAAAGTCACTGAGAACAGTTATACAAGAAAGAAAACAATGAACTAATACTTTGGAAGATGTAGCGCAATGTATCAAAGAAAGTAGTAAGTCCACAGGTTTATGATTTACCCTTCAAACTCTTAATTTATTATCTATATGACCATCAATTTGCACCACAAATGTGCAATGAAATCAACAAGAAGACAAAAAGGTAGAAGAAGGATCCGTTCAAATTAGGTGAACAATAATACACAAAGACAATAGTTTTATTTTTTCGAACGTTAAAATTATAAATAAAAAAATATATTAAAAAAAAAAGAAGCAGACATGACTAAAACCAAAGAGAATATATAACCCATTACACACCTGAAACAAGAAAGTTTCCAAGTGCATTTTAAGTGAACAGAAAAATTCGTCATACATGATTGCACGCTTTCGACTGGATGGCTGTGTGATGTACCTAAATACAAGTTCAGCTTAAACCTTTCTATAAGGTTTGAAAAAATTTCACTCTGATAGAGACAACAGATGTGTAACTGATGTTTCTAAGACTTTGGCTTATTTTCCAAAACGTGCATCTCTCTTTCTTTGAATTTGAAACATACAAGGTTAGACACAAACACACAAATAATAAGCTTACTTATAAACAGGAGCTTCACAAGTTACTTTTTCGCACCAATGGGCATCCAATTTACTCAATCCCTGCAACATCCAAATATATATGCATTGTTGAAGAGGGTGATCTCTAGACTATGAAAACAGTAATTAAGAAAAGGATGAGATTTTAGATTTTTTGAGATAAAATTTACCCCTCATCTAAAAAGTTAAGGTTCTTCTTGTACCACAGAAAAGATAGAAGTAAACTGAGGGACAGATATCGGGTACATAGATACTTTGATTGGATAAGGAAGGTAGAGTCATGGCATACTAGATGAAATATTGAGACTATGGAGTTAAATAATTGGTCAAATTAGATCAATCGAGAAGCTCCATTTTGAGATACTTTGATGTGGTCGGGCTCATTATTGACCTTCCCAGTAAATTAACAGTGGAAAATGGAACTGCTGAGGCATTGCTCTAATTGTAGATCTATCTCTTGTATAGCATTCACAATGCTTGCCTAGAAGATTGATCTTGATGACACAGAACATGACAAGAATGTGATAAAAACAAAATAAAACGGTGCTCATTCCAGCATATATACACAACTACAAAGAAGGAAAAAAAATAGTTGACATGAGGAATGAGCGCTTCCAGTTGACCAAACGTGGATATAAATTACATGTTTTGAATGATGTTTAACAGATTGTAAATACGATAGGATTGCTATAGTTTAAAAGTTTAACTTTATTGCTGTAGTATTTTAGTAATAAGCCATCCATGGTAAGGTTCAAGAATTGTACTGCACCAACTCCCTCTTGGATCAGAAAGACTTGTAAAATGTTGTCCTTAGAGACATCAGCCTTTAATATTTCTATGACCAAACTTTTCACAGCCTTAAAGATAAAACTAATAATGCTTAATTTAAATGAAAGGAAAACCAACAGTTCATACAAATTAACAATCATGTTCTCTCTATGCACATTCGCTTGTAACTTGCAAAACCCCAATGGTATTCTGGAACAGAAAGTATGATAAGGTTGTGAGCATACAAGTTAAAAATGACAACACAGTAAACTGGCATTAATTGTCTTAGACTTGAGGTATCATCTTTGAGAAAGAACATAAAGATCAATTAGACTTGTTAAGAAGGTTAAATGCAATGATCAGAAAGTCAAAATGGTCTTGAACTTACCAATCCAATCCATTCCATAAACCTTAAAGCCATTAGAATTCAGCTGCTTTGCAAAGTCACTGTATCTGCCACTGTTCAAATTATATAAATCTCTTAATATATTTAATCTTAAAATCAACTAAAAGTAGAATTAAGTGGGAATTATGTACAAATGACAAACCTATGTTCGTTCAAGCCATGCATAAGAATGACAACGCCCCTGCAAGTGTAAATATTAGCTTAGCAACTTAATTCTGTAAAAAGATGAAAAGAGAAGTGAATATGCACTTAACGGTAGGATCCATAAGACCTAAGAACAAAAGATGCAATCACGAACATATTTTGATATAAATTTGGACCGCTTTACTTTGTAAACATGCCCACATGACTATCACTAAAATATTTAATACACCTGACTTAACTGAAGGTCATCCTTCAGGCAAAAGAAAACAAAAAACTAAAGGCAGCTGTCCCAGTCAATCAAGCTTCTCAAACTTCTGAACAGATAAGATTCTCTTTCAGATCTTTTTTAAATAACTAATCCCATGGAAGGCTGCATAGAATGGAAGATGAATACAGATACGGAAAAGTGTTCTCCAATCATCCATGCTGGATTGTCATTTAATCTTTAAGCAAGGGCAGCCAAAGTTTAGCAGAGCAAGGGCAGTGAACAATGAGCCATATCAATATTTAATTTGGAACCTAACAGGTACGGATATTAATGATAATTGTCTATCCAGAATCTTTTTCCGCAATTTACTATATCTACTAGGGGTTCAAAGTAAAGTTAGGAATTATGATTTCTTTATAACTGATGCTGCTGTTATTTATACAAGTTTATGAAGTCAACAGTAACTTCTGATAAAACCCAGGTGTTGCTTAGGGGATCTGCCATCAAGAACAGCTCACTTGCCCAGGTGTTTCCTGACATTATCATTCTACTTGAATATATCTAATAGAAGAATAGTCAACAAGCAAGAGTTCCTAAGTGGTCATGAACCTTAGATGAAATGATTCATCAGAAAGTTGTGCAAAGTCCAACCAATTCATTATGAATTTAACTGACTTTTAGACCATACTAGTCCTACCACTGAAGCAAACGCACCCCCCTGTCCAGGAAATATTAAAGGACTAGCTCCTTTCCCCACCTCCCCACATCCTATATTTTTATAAAATTGGTTGCACTATAACTAACTTATCTTGATAGTTTTGTTGAAAATAGACAATGCCCCAAAATGGTCCCTGCAATATAATCCAACTCATTATGCCATAGATTCCCATCATTTGTCAGGTCATACAGTAGGCTCTAAATTTGGTAGTTGATTTGACATATTACATGCCAAATAAAGGAAGGCAAGAACACTGGGCAGAGCCAGAGTGGAAATGACCAAGAAGTGTATTTTCTGAAAATCCAGATGCATTGCGTAAACATTGCATTTATCGTGCAGGCATAAGGACATGAGATTAGAGACGGGACCTTAAGAAAGAGAAGGGTCCTCATGAAAAGGGATATTTTATTTTTTAAAAGCCACAAAAGGATTGCTGGCTTTACTCGGATATTGCAATTCTCGAGGCATGGTCCTGGTACAGGGAATTACAAAAACAATCGCTGCAGGTTAGAGGTTACCTTATTCCTTGTGGATATGGTATGCATAATACTTAGTTGGGGTTATATGTTAGAATATGCCCTGTATATACTAAAAGGAAAGTGTGAATTTGGAATTACAGCCATTAAGAACAGCTCCATGACTATGAGCACACATTACAGTGAGTACAAACTGACAAAGCATTCAAGTTGATTGCAAGTTTGAAAGATTCAAATTTAAAAGTACAATGGCGATACAATCAAGAAGATAAGCTAAAAAGATGTTAAGTTTGATCTATCTGTTCATTCATTAAACTACATTAATAAGATTGGCAGCTCCTAATTAAACAATTGCCAAAAAGATTCCTCCGTAGGAAACAATATGCAGTAAATTTTAAGAGTGAAAGGGGAAGAAAAACGAAATTAAACTTTCAATTCCATAAAGTACATTTCTGCATTGGCCAGTTCCAGGGCATGTTCATTCTTAAGATTACTCGTGTTTTTTTTTTTTTGGGGGTGCATAAATTTGAATTCCAGGAACTAAAAAGTCATGTTAAAGAAGAAGAAAAGAATCAAAATTACCTGACGTTGACCGAAACGGGAGTCCAACTCTGCGTGAAAAGGGTTTCACCTCTGGGAGTTCCAAAAATCGAAAATTGCCTGACCGAATTCTCATCATCATCTTGGACAACTCTAAGCTTGGCTAAAGCTCTCCTTGCCGCCACCTCCTGGTCCACCGGCGATGACGAGCTGCTCTTCCAGGGCACAATCGCCGTCGGCACCCGCACCACCGGCCCCCTCTGCTGCCTCTCTTCCTTGGGCGACTTCTCCGCCAAGGCAATGATCGACGGCGAAGAAGACGAGGAGGACGAGGAGGACGACGCCGTTCGCTTGCGGCCGCGGAAGGGAAGCAGGAGGAGCAGGAAGAAGGCGTTAATCAGCATCATCAGACTCCGCAACGCCCGCAGCGAGAACAAGGCGTTTATGCGGCCGCTTGCCCCAGAAGTTAAGATCAAAGACGACGACGCATTGTTGCCTCGCTCCGTCGCCATTTGGTGTTTCGGTTTGAGGCTTGATCTTCTGGTGTGAAGCAGCAGTAATGCTGATGATGCTGACGACGAAGATGATGACTTGAATTGGGTTTGGGATTGGGATTGGACCTCCGCTTCTTCTATGAATAGCCGCTTTGGTTTTCTATGGCTGTTTCTCTTCTTCACATGAAACACCAGAATTCTAGTTTCTATAATCGCTGTAGTTCCCAAACAGATCATAAAAAAATTGTGTGTGTTTACTCAATTCTCGGTTGCTCTTTTGCCAAATTTAGAGCTATAAATAAATAAAGCCCTTCTCCAATCTTCAATCTTGGGAAGTTGTGTTAGAATTAATTCAGATGGCCAGCGAAGAGCAAAGACTCCGGGTCAAATTAGGATTTAATACTTTGATTCTGAATTTTTGGGAAATTAAATTTCGTGATTCGGTCCATCTTCCTTTCTCTTTTCCTTCCTTGGATGGCTTGCATTTGACTCGAGCAGAGAAGCAAGCGACGAAGAAGCATAGGATAAGACCGTCAGCAGTTGGCGTTCCTACCCAATCTTTTACCGGGGTTTTCTCATTGCGACACGTGTCACTCCAGAATAATGCATAGTTGTATACAACGTGTATGTGACACCTGTCGCGACACGAGACGGACACGTGTTGGAAATGCGGCAACATGAGAATTTTTTCTGGTTTGAAATGGTCGTACAATCACGTGGAGACGGACCGGTGCGCAATTGCTTACGTTTTCCCGTGCAACGTGGCGACCTTTGAGGAGAAAGGGTCTGGACTGAGTCACTCAGCTGTTGACATCTGTAAACCGTCTACTATTTAGTCAGTTAGAGTTGGGTTGGCCTCTTGAGATCGGGCCGGCCGCTGCTCGCTTCCTAATTCATTCCAGTTGGATGCCCAAACCCAAAGCTGTTCCCAGGCCCAACCCAAGGTAGCTCAACCAAACTAATTTTATCCCTCTTCCTCTTCCAACATCACTTGTATAGGTCCATTTGAATGTAAGAATATAAAATGATAGACCATCATTAAGACTATATATATCTTAATTCTTGTTCTGTCAAGTTAATTAGGTTAAAGACATGGCTGCTAGTGGCTCCTTGGGTGTAATATGTTTTGGAATTTCCTCCCTCTTAAACTTAAAGTGTATGATTGAAATATAAGTTTTGGGGTAATAATCACCTAGTAGTAAGAACTAATCATATTCTAATCCACCAAATAATTAAAATCATCTCAGCCACGTACGGTATCGAGCGAAGTAGAATCAATCAAGAGGTAATTAAAAGTAGATTATATAAGTAATTAACCAATTACAGCTGAAATATAATAAGATTTGGTTAAGGAGCACAAGTTGTGTAATGCATGCATGAACAAATGGTCCTTGATAAGTAGATATGCATGTGGGTTTGCTTGTTAAAGTAAGCTCATATATGTAAATATTCCCCACCTAATCAAGAATCAACAGGCAGTGCTTTTTAGCTTTTTTGGGGAGGCAAATCAGGCTCCAAATCTAACAAAACAAATGAACGTACTACATAAAGACACAAAGAAAGCTAGATTACAAAGTCAAGCTTTCACACGCTAGTCACTTAAAGACGATATCCCACATTAAAAATAGATTATGGGAAAAAAAGGTTGTCTGGGAAAATGTAATTGAGGGAAAGAGGGAGAGAGGAAAAGAGAGAATATAAGCCAGCAGATAATGCACCACTAAAACTACTGATTCCATCTTTCTTTCTTCTTTTTCTCTCTACTTTTAACTTTTGATTCATCCATGACTTGTACGCAATGGCAAAACATCACCATCAACAGCAACTTTGTCCCAAATTAAAGAGAATACACACAGACATGCATGGAACTAATTAATATTTCTGTGGCCATGTGTTCATTTTTCTTTAGGACTCACTAGCGATAAGGCAATTCGGCCTAACTTGATAATTTACTCATGTTCCTTGCTGTGCCAAACCGGTGAACTCCAAGCTTGGATTTGTTAGGTCTGCATTTGACTCTATAAAACTTTTTCATTGTGCAAAATCGCTTCCCTGCAAAAGTTGAGCCTAAACCCTTGCGTCTTGACATGATACAATTGATAGAGAGGATCATAATATTGCATAAAGTTGTGCACTTGATCATGATGATCTACTCAATATACCAATACATGTGTATGGATAGACATACAAAAGGATCATACATATTGCATAAAGTTGTACACTTGATCAGGTATCACTAGCCTTGACTATGTCTTTCTTAAAATCCATAAGACAATTCCATGAAAATTTAAGGAAAAACTTATATGAAAGGTTTCACGCATGCAACAAGTATCGGATCTAATTTCAGCTCACTACCTCAAATTGGTTTCTGGAAGTAATTGTATGGTGAGAGACCATTTCTGGTCTAAGCCCATTTCGATCCATTGAACCGGCTTGCAGCCATGCTCCTCTACTGCAATGTTCATTTTCATAAACTATAAGTAGTAATTTTCCTTCCAAAAGTGATCTGCATGCAGGTTCTAAATTCCTAATCAACTTCTACGTACGAATTCAGACTTGATGCAAATCACAAATGAAGGTCATACCTGCATCAATATTGGAACAAACAAAGGATAGAGCAATTAGGGGATTTCATTCAACGGAAGTTATGATACAGTTAAGATCTTTTTGGTAAAATGCAATAACAGTTTTTTTTTTGTTTTTTTAATTTTTTATCTCTGTTGGTTTATTTCAAGAGTGGTTGCATGCATGGTAACTAGCTAACACAGGGATAATGGATGACGGAATTAGATTAAGTAATGACTGTCTTAGTATAAAAATATATCAAGGTCGGAGAAGAAGAAGCAATTAATTGGATTAAGTTATATGGTCACCAAGTGCCTAATTTCCTTACTAATTAGAGAGAAGAAAGCAATATCTTCAAGTCCAAGTATATATATATAAGAGGCTAAATTTACACAAGGAAAAGCAAATATAATGTGTAATTTTATAAAATTCCCAAATAAAAAAGAAAAGAAAAGAGTGCTTTTGCATTCAACTTTTCATGCTGAATTAGTTTCCAGATTTTAATTTTATTATTTCTTTAACATGTGCAAGTTAAGTGATGCAAGAACGAGGCCACCACATCGATAATCAGGAGGAAGAAAAAAAAAGGAAAAAAAGGGAAAGCAAAAGCTGTAAAAGGAAGCACTTTTTAATATCAGAGAAAGGGAGAACGTGGATTCTGATTTCTCAAGGAAAAGCTACCCATGCATATATATATATATAGATATATACATATATGATAGGAGAAGAAAGACAACGGAAACTCGAAAAAGTACGACCAACTAATAATAACACGAATCGATGAACCCAGTTAGAGAGAGAGAGAGAGAGAGAGAGAGAGAGTTAAATAAATAATTATACCTGGAAGAATTGCCCCACAGATTGTTAGAAGAAGGGTGGTGGTGGTGTTCCATATCGTGCTCTAAATTTGAGGCTCCTCTTTGGTTAAGTAAGGTACTTGAATTATGATGATGTGTTGTTGTTGTGGACAAAAGATCTTCATCACCAGATCCATCTATATACATATATAATTAAAATAAGCCACCAAAATTATTCATGATCTTTTTTGCTTTTCTTTATTTTTCTGGTCACCCAAAACTAAAATAAAAGTAAATGAAAAGAAGATATTGAAAGCACATTGTCTTTTGTGTGTGCTCAATTTGAATTCTTTATTCTCGTACAGACAGCATGTACCGAAGCACAAAACGGAAGGAATTTAATTTGAAAATTCAAAGTAATAATTAATCTGATCGATATTAACAAGAGCAGCTGGGGATTAAGCAATAGGAATTATTACCTGAGGAACCTAGAGGTTTGTCAGTGTTCTTTACAGTTCTGTACATCTGCAAAAGCAAAAGAGAAAGAGATATGTCTATAATTATATGTATAAAAACAAGGATATATCATATGAGAGAAATAACTAATTAAAATAATTATAGAAAGAAAGAAAGGGTCAGTCAAAAGCAAGAAATAAAAAGAAAAAAAGAAAAAAAGAAAGAAATCAGATGCAGATGCTGCTGGTTGGCTTTGTGGATTTTTGTTGAGTAGTTTAATAACCTCGAGGTTGATGTTTGGTAAGGTCAGTAAATGCTTTGTATTATTGAGAAATGATGGCTACTTTCTCTCTCTTTCTCTGTTTGTCTCTCTTTCTCTCTCTCAGTCTAAAAGCAGAAGTTGTCCTGTATCTCTATGTATCGGTAGTAATACCACACACACAACACAAGAACGCGAGAACACAAGAAAGAAAAAAGGAACAGAACAGACTCCACTGTTCATCTCATTCATCCATTTCCTTTCATTCATTCATCTCATCAGTAAGCATAATATTATTATTATATTTATTATTAATTCATCACTAGTACAAGTAGTCTAGTGTACTCTCCTCTCTATCCCTTCCCTTCCCTTCCCTTCCCTTCCCCTCCCTTGGCTACTGTGCCCCTTTCCTACCCAAAGTCTCAAGCCTCAAGTCTGCTGCCTTCTTCACCACACCCACCCCCTCACACAGTATAGTACGTTGTCAAACACAAACAGACATACAGAGAGAGAGAGACACGCACAAATTAAGAGAGAAACAAAAAGAAATTAGGTATTTGAATCTGAAATCTGATAAATGTGGTCGATACATATTCAAAGATATTGATTTTTAAAGTGCTGTTTTATATTAAACTATATACAAAAAAATTCAATCAGCTCCAGCCTCAGCTGTAGCTAGCTAGCGTTGTACCTGCAAATGGCTCTTAACATGAGCAAGTGTGAGATCCTTGACATCCATGAGCTCCAACACTGACTTTGGAGTAGCCCCTACACGGAAATGACCAATTAATTAATTACAAGACTACTTACAAAATGTTGAAGGATTCCCACAGAAGTTTTCAACACCGATATATATATATATTATTGCATATAATTTAATTCCAACTAAATTAAATAATGATATAATGAGAATGAAATGAATTAGAGAGAGGGGAGGGGAGGGGCTGACTTTCATGGCCGCCAAGGAGCTCGACAGCGTGAACAAAACGGGCATGGAGGGAAGTAGTCCAGCGCATTCTTGGCGCCCTCATGTTCCTCTTGTTGATATTCTGAGATAGCTTAGTCGGCGTAAATCTCGATCTCATGATGAATCCATTAGAGGGCAAATCCGAATTATAATTATAACTGTAATTTGCACCTCCACTAACACCACCAACACTGCATTGCTGCTGCTGCTGCTGCAAATGATTCAAATTATACGACGGAAAGTAGTGTTGTCGTTGACTTGGACTGTCCATGGTGATCCCGTTAAACGTCCGGGACATGGCGGATTCAAAGCCCATTCCCATTCCCATACCACTACATGAATTTGCAGCCGGTGCAGCAGGCCTCAAGGAATTAGATAGATACAAGCGCAACTTGTTAGAATCAAAATCATCCCTCTGATCTCGGTCCACTCTTGAGTAGTGAGTTTGTTCCTCCAAGTCGGGAGGAAAGGAGCAATTAGTAGGAGGACAGTTGTAAACTGGAATTCCTTTGATGGGTTTGAGCCTCTCCGCTACATCCAGCATCGAAAACCCATGACTTATACTGGTCTTTGCTTCTTCTTCTTCTTCATGGTGATGAAGATGATGACGACGACCCTCTCCGCCGCCTCCCCGGGTGTTGAAATAGTTTTTTCTCCAGCGGCTCTCAGCCTCCGAAGCTGTGGGATTTGCGAGAGAGAGCTCAGTGTCATGATCAGCGGCTGCGACTAGACTGCAGCTGCCTCTTCTAACACAACTGTCACTGTGAGATTTGTTAATCAGACCATCGCCGTCCATGTCTCTGCGCCATATGTCGAAGCAGCTGCCGGATTCGTGATGATTAGGTGCTTCGTTTGTGCGGTGGTCAGTGCAAATGGAGGAGGGAGCACTGTTTGCGTTTTTGTTTGTGTTTGCGTTTGGAGGGCTTATGTGCAGTGAAAGATCAGGAATCGGATTCAAAGATAAGCGGCAGCTGCCTGCAGCCTCTGAAATCCCTTTTTCATGAGGCATTTTTCAAAAAAAACTAAAACAAAAAAAGAGAAGAAGGTCTTTATTTATTCCCAGCAGCTGCCTCTACAGCTACAAAGTGCTCCAGCTATCTCTCTCAATAACCCACTTCTTCTCCTACTGACAAATTTCAGAACCTAAACAACACACTCACCGACATAGAGTATGTGATTGTATTCTTTGATTTCATCCATCAGTTTGCTTCAAAAATAAAAACACAGACACAGACACACATATATGTATAATAACAAGAAAGAAAGAGAATATTATGAGAGACTACTCATGATGGTGATTTTGCTCCCTGACATGGATGACAAAGAAAGCAAGGGTTTAGTATGCTTCAAATGAAAACTGAGAACAAAAAAGAAAGGGAGAGAAAGAAAGTGAGAGAGCGTGCTGTAAAGAAACAAAGGCTAAATGGAAAAAAAAAAAAAAAAAAAAAAGGGAAGACTTTTCTCTTCCTCAAGAAACAGACATCCTCACCAGGAGAGAAGGAGAGAGAGAGGTGCCCGGTATTTTGCTAAATAAAAACAAATAATTAATAATAGAAAAGGAAAATGGTGGAGAGGAGGGGAGAGGAGAGGATATGGGGAATAATAAGGAGAGATGATGTGGGTCTGAGTTTCTAATGCCGCGAGAGTATATATAGGAAAATGACACTCCAACAAAGCCTGTCTCTCTCTCTCTCTCTCGCTCTCTCCCTCTCTCTCTTTCTTCTAGTCAATCCACTCACTCAATACACGCAAAACTGCAGCAACAGCAACAAAGGGCTTTTTTGCAAATTTTCTTTCTTTTTACATATATTTTGGGTTATTTTTTCCATCTCCTTCCCCGGAGACGACGGGTTTAAAAAAAATAGAGGAGAGAGAAATAGCGACAAATCTATAATTCCTTTTCCCCCACCCTCTTCGCTATATATATACCCTCCTTTTAACTGTCTATCTCTCTCTGCCGCTACACAATTGAAATTGACAATACAATTACATTGACCCACTGCATGCATAATGCATGTCGCATGAGTTAAATTACAAGTATATGTTGTTTTATTCCATTGTCAATGCCATCTAGGTGAGCTGTACATGTCTTAATTTCCTTTTACCATTCCCAGCTGCTGCCATGGTAAAAGTAATGTCTCCACAAGTACACAATCATTCTTAACACTAACATACATTATTAGTATATATATTTGATGTAAAATATAATAATTATAAATATAGAACCTTAATTGTAAAGGTACGAAAGTGGATAGGCATGTTAGTTAGCATGTATGAAAAAGATGCTTATATTAATTAGAATACCAAAACCATGTACTTAGTTGGTTTCTGTTTCTGACTACATTACATATGTAGAAAGCTAAATGATGAGCCTCCAAATTGATCATTAATTAATCATTAATTTTAATGTTTAATGAGGATTCAAATTAAGAATTATATACATACATATATAAAGACACCACACGAGCTCTTGTCTATTGTTTATGGATTGTATCCAAGCAAAAGAAATCTGCAAGCAAACAGCATAAAACAAGCAAAAGGAGAGATACAAACAGACAGTAACAATCCACAAAATTCTGTGGTATATGCATGGTATATATCCTACCATCATGTACGCCCAACCTGCTTTCTCAATAATTCCTTTTCATTTAATCGCTTTGCGAAAACGTGTTGTGATTTTTGGTTAGGTTAGCACGTGTCGGTGCATCGTAGAAGAGTTAAAATAGCAATAATGCAGCCGGGTGATCCATATTCGTACTGTAGCATGGCAAAAAAATATTAAAAAAATAAATAGAACGAAGTACTGGGGGGTGGGTGTAATAGTCAAGAAATATTGATTAATTAGGTGGACCCATTGACCTAAAGAAAATTATATGAGGACCCTCTAAAGTGTTGTTTGTTTGCTTTCAAATGGTTGTCATCGTAAACCCTATTTCCACATACCTTTGTTATAGTTTCTTTCTTATATTCCTTTTCATCCTCTCCCAAATATTCCCTTCTAATCCTCCAACAACTTTGTCTACCATTTTGCGTGTATTATTAATATTATGTTATCCCCACATCACCTCCTTCTTCTCCTTCTTCTTCTTCTTCTTCTTCTTCTTCACTATAGCTAGTGCCTAGTACAATAATATTATACCAACAATCTCAAAAACCTAGGCCAAATCAACTAATTAAGCTTCCGTCCTCCTTAACATATATAATTCATAATTAAACAAATCATTTCTCCGGCCCGGATATCGTTTACCTGAGAGGATTATTTCATTTTTCTAATCCTCTCCTCTTTAATGCATTCACCATATGTGGATATTTAAACCTGCCCTCGACTGCTACACAACGAGCATTACAAGGCCCTATATATGCCCACGTCTTAATTTTAACTAATTAATTGAGATGAGGCAAGTGTACTACATTCAAAAGGTGAAAATTTTAAGGCATTTAATGCTTCAAATTAGTTTAACTGGTGCGGCATATTAAGGATTTAGCTGAAATGACGTTATGAGTCTCTTCGTTTCATCAATTTACTACCATTTTTTTCTCAAAAAATGCTTCAAATTAGTTTTAGTTACACATTTCACTAACTTCCATATGCATGCCACAAGGCATTAATTCTTAGACCAAATACTAATCCTTTCCGAGCGCGCGTATGTGATTTTTCTTCATCTTTTTTAGTAATAATGTGGACATCTTTATTTGATTTGAGGCGCCCTTGATTTTATTCAGGATGCCCTACTATGACTCATCTTCTTTGAGTCATAGTTAGGTATTTTATTCCCCTGTTGTAATTCTTTGTTTTATCAACAAAATTTCTTTCATTTTGTCGAGGTTCTAAAAAAATAATAATAATCATCATCATGAAGTAGTAATATTTCGCCATGACTTGATCCGCAAATATTAAATATTAATAGCAGATATATATTTGGCTCATGTTAATCTTCACATGGGAAACTGCTTTATTCCCGTCACAAGTAATAGTAACAGTTAATGCATGCCTTCCACTCACTCAGAAAACCAACAAAAATTCCATATGCAAAAAGAATTACTCTCTCTCTCTCTCTCTCTCTCTCTCTCTCTCTCTCTCTCTCTCTCACACACACACAACTGCTATTGCTCTTACTTAGCTAGGTTGTATCTTGGGGGTGTGGACCATATGACAGCATAAATTAGAAAGGTAGATTGTTTCGTTATTGTAATGGTCTTTTGTAGCTAATGATTTTTTAACCGAATATAAATACAATCCTAGAATTTCTCCGAAAAAAAGTACTAGATATAGAACATTATTGTTACAAACAAACAAGTTTATTTTTTGGCCACGCATTTATAATTTTGGTTGTTGCATCCTATCATGTGTACAGTATATATGTCTCTCTATAAAAACAAAAAAAGTATGTCTTAACTAACCATGTCGGCAAGCAGTAATCTAAGACTGGATTAACTGTTGGCTGGAATAATTAACAGGGAAAATTTCATAGCAATGATAAGGCAGTAATTAATCAGAAAACCTATTCTCGCACTTTCTTTGTAGCTGCTTGACAATTGTAAAAATGTTCCATTAAAAACTTAAGCTTCAACTAGTACTGTTGATGGTTGATGGTTGATGGTTGATGGTTGATGGTTGATGGATGATGACTTTGCTTTTCATATAATAATTAAGTAAACAAGGAGATATACCCATACTTAACGAAACGAACGACATCCAAATTTTGCAAATGGAATGATAAGCTTGTTTTCCCCAAACCGAGGGATAATGTTTAAAACTGAATTAAAGATAATTTGTTCTTTAGTGTACTAATCCAGTAATCTTAAATTCTCCTTCATAGAATTGAGATTTTGATAGCATAGGGAAAGAAAGCAAAGAGAAGCCTCCGAGTCCTTCCGACCATGGAAATGGTATATAAAAGAAAGCAGAGTTGTAAAGAGTGTCACTGTCTACTTGTTAATTAATACAAAAAAAAGGGCATCTCTAAAAGGGTGGCTGAGGATGATGGGTTTATATATATTGGGGTGATTCTAACTAGCAATACAAAATTATAAAGTACTTCTTGCTTACAAATTTTGTTGGGTATGAAAAGAGGAAGGGGTAAATAATAGCTATTTCTACTTTTCTCCTTCTTTTCTGGCATCTTTTCATTTATTAATTGCTTCTAAGGAAATAAATTGAGCAATGTAGGTCAAGTCAAGATAGCATACATGTCTTCTTATTCCGTCTTCAATTCCCTTCTTCTATCAGTCACACATTTTCAAAGAGAAAAAAATAAGTTGTATAGATAGGTCTCTTGTTAAAGGAAAAAGCTTAGCTCCTTAAAATTGAGTTGGAGTTCCTCTTTACAGCCAAGCCGTAACGCCTATCAAATACATGCAATTAAGCCATGGGCCTATGGTAATACGATTAATTGCTACATATATATATGCATCAAATAATTATTTTTTTGGGTGATAACATGGAATATTTTGCATCTGACCAATAAAAGAAAAGGAGAATTAAAGATGTTGTATGCATTGCATATATATGGAGTTGGGTACATGTGGGGGTAGAGATGTTTGTCGCTGTTGGGCTTGTGGAAATTAAATGACAATGCAAACAAAAACTGGACTGAAAACGAAGGTAGCTAGAAGAATAGACAGCAATGCCGCAACACTCAAATATGAATGAAATGTTGTATATGCATCATGCATGCCCTCCACTCCAGGATTTAAGCATGCACTGATCATTCATCAATCCATCTACTCTACTGTAACTGTAACTGCCTTAAAATTAATGATGACCACGGCAGCACCAGAAAAACATGGTGTTGTTGATAACTGCGTACGCAGATGAATGTATGTATTAATGCCCTCTCTCTCTCTCTCTCTGCTTCTTCTTACAATCTAACCTTTCTTATTAGAAGCACCCTCGGCCACCCTTTTAGACAACTACAGGTCCACCATCTGGTTAATTAGTTCTAGCTAGGGGCCCCTTTTCGAGCAAAACAACAGGGCACTGAGCGGGGTTATGAGTTTCAATTTTCAAGGTGAATTTCCTGTAAATTTGTAGTCATGTTGGATTTTGATCATCATGTCTTCTACTCTCTCTTCTCTCTCTCTCTCTCTCTCTCTCTCTCTCTCTCTCTCTCTCTCTCTCTCTCTCTCTCTCTCATCCATTAATTTTAATGTAGATAGGGTTTGATTGGATGGCATAAATTCTGTGCTGTTTGTGTTTGTTTTAATCTTGGTTTTTGAAGATATCTCAATACACATACATACGTACACAGAATATATATCTGTCGTCCCAATCGTTCAAGCAATCCATCCATCGGATCCAGTGCACAAATATAATAGAATTGAGGCTTCGCTGCTTTAGCTAGCTAGTGTAGGTATACAGTACTATACAGTATACATTCATTGATGACTTGGTAAAAGTTGTAAGTAGATGCATATACATTTACTTTTATTGCTTGTAGCTACTTTTGCTTGTTTCATTATGCAATACGTACGTACGATTCGAGTAAAGTTATTGTTGTGATTGCAACACTCCACTCAAATTCCCAATACAGTGAAGGATGCACGTGCAAATAGGCAAGGTAGATATTCAAACAGTAATAATAATAATTATGATACTGCCTCCTCGCTTCTGTTCTGCATTTGAATGTACAAGAAATTAAAGATGAAGAATGAGTGAGGACTGAACATCCACAATTAAAACAATAATTAAGACTGTTTAAGTTTTGTGTTACCATTTGAAATCAGAGATTGCAAACAAAACAATAATGGTCTACTTCTTCTACTATACAGACTTTGACTCAACTGGGTAAATGCACCAACTGTCCAATAATTATAATAATATTTTTTATTTTGGGTTTGGTCTGACTTAGTTTTCTTACTGGGAATTGGAGTGGGAAAGTGAAATTGCAAAAGCCAAAACTCAAAAGAAAATAAGTGAGGGAGGGAGGGAGGTGTAGACGACGTCAATTCCTAGGCAACAGTGGTCGTAGTATTAAGTGAGTTGAGTGGGCACAGGAAACAAAAGAAAAGAAATGATTTTGCAATCGATTGCTTTATGATTGAAGGAGGGTCAGGAGAGAGAGAGAGAGAGAGAGAGAAAAGGCCTCTACTTTATTCAGCAATTCCAACGTCTTTTTGACAACAAAAAGGGAAGGCCTACTAGCTAGGCTTTGCTAGTAGCAGCAGCAGCCTACTATGGTTGATGTCTAATCTTTATTTCTTTATGGTGAAAAAAATGGGGTTTTGCTTTGGGGCCTTTGAAACTTTTGTTTGGGATTTGACTTCTTTTGACTTTTTTTTGTTTCTTTTTTACTCTTGTTCATAAAGCCCGAGGCAACATTGAAATCAACCACCGCCCCTCCATCTCCCATCCATAGGTTGGTCATAATTGAGAATAGAATTGAATTGAATTGAATTGAACAAGAGAGAGTATATGAGAGAGAGAGAGAGAGTGTGTGTGTGTGTGTTAAGCATAAAACTGGATGTCACTGAGCTTTCACATCACATAGAATACCGAGAAGGAAAGATGTAGACGTTCCCCTGCATGTTATTTATATGTATATAATATCCCACAATTAACAAGCTGGGGCTGACTGCCAGTACTCAGAGAGAGCCTGTGATCCTGCGAAAGCCAGAGCTAACAGGGCTAACAGAGCCAACAGAGCCAACAGATGCAACTGGAAACTGGAAACCAAACCTACTACACTTGTTTTTTCCCTGCGTTCTTCTTTCTCATCCTCCTTCATCAGTTTGTGCAGCTGACACCATGAAATTAACACATTGTATTCTTGTACCCTCAACAAATTTAATATTATTTCCAACAAACAAAAAACATAATTAAATTACTTCTGTAATTTTCTTGGACAATTAAATGAAAATTTTCTTATAACAAGACGTATATATATATATTATATGTATATCATTATTAAGTGTCAGTCTGTGAGGTCAGGTTTGAATTGGGTGAGTAGCATTCGCGAAGGTAGATGGAATGGAACCACCAGGGGCCTCCCTTCCTTCCTTGCGTCCACCACACCGCCCACATATATAATAATTTATCGGACTGACCAATTTCAATTTCACACCTCCAATATGGAATTGAATTGAATTGAATGAATAGCTTTTTCGTTAATTATTTTATGAGGCTCTGTACTCTGCTGCTGATAACTAGTTGTTAAAGTTATTATAAATAGGGATGACATTGATAGGGTAGAGTTGGGTTGCGTTACATTACATGCTACCTCAACCTCAACCTCAACTTCATTATTGCTACTTCAAATATCTTTTATTATCAAAAGAGAATATACGTATATGTATGCATGTATGGTTGGACGAAGACGATGCATGTTCTTCATTTCTGGAGTTAAATCGGCAACACACACAAAGAGTTTCTTATCTTTCTTCTATAGTAGGCATAAATTGAGCCAAATTTTAAATCGGCAATGCACATGTGTCATGTGTAGTGATGACGATTGGTGAATGAGAAAGTAGCTCCAGAAAAAACGAAAACTGAAGACTAAAAACACTATAAAGTTGTTTTCAAAACTAATGGTGATTTTGAAAACTGAAAATGAAATATGTTTTTTGGATTAAACTCGACTGTGCTTCGATAGTCTTGTTGTCTGGCCTAACGTGGCCCATATGCTTAAACTCCATACACAACCAAGCCTGCCTCAAGACAAGACCATTGGGCCATAAATCAAAACATGCTATAAACTAGTAGCTCACCACAGAAACATGGAAGGTTGGAAGGTTGGAAGGTTGGAAGGTTGGAAGGCTGGAAGGCTGGAAGGAAGCATATATTTCACTCAAACTTTTTAATCATTAAGAGGTCATTTAACAGTCTCTCAATGGCTTCATCATCATGCCCACGTCCTTTGGTCTGCAATTTGATGAGGAGGGAGGATCATCAATTCTAGCTTTTACAGACAAAAACATCAATGATGAAGGGGAAATAAAAAAAATACCTTGAGGGAAGGCACAACTGACTTGGCTTCCTCCACATTTTCAGGACAGAGATTCCCAATGACAGCCAGCTGCAGAGTAGAACACATCAACAAATTAATTTGTTGTTTTGAATGAATGTTTTGGTTTGGTACAGTATTATAATGAATAAATATTACCTCGAATTCAGCCAATTGGTATCTACTCAGGACTCTGAATGCTATTTATTAAGAAAAACAACTGAGACTATTACATGTAATAGTGTATATAAATCAACAACAAGAAAGCAAGCAATGTAGGATACTCTCGAACTTGCTTTACAGAGCCCTGATTCGTGAAGCGACTGAAGCGCTTAACATACTGCAGTGATTTCTCCAACACTCTGGTACACAGCCAGGAAAGGAAAATAACATCATCATCCATTTTGATCAAATATTATCATCATCATCATATGGTTCTTGGTTCTTATTTGGTTCTTGGTTTTTGGTTCTAGTACACAGCCACAACATATATGTATATATAATGTATGTATGGTAATGGTTACAATAATAAATATACGATACGAGAGTACGATATTACGAGATTACGAGATTACGAGAGTGTAATGTAAATCTTACTGAGGAAGTTGGGTCGTTGAATCGCCAGACATATGCTTCATCTGATCACATCTATGCTCAAGCAGAATGGCAACCTCACTATTCATTAAACATTTCGCCTTCAAGAAATCTTCACAACCACAAACTCAATGTCATTAACTTAATATATTCAAACTTGAACCTCACTAAGTTTACAATTCAATCAAGGTCCCATACAAACTCATCTTTATATCATTCATATATACGCCAACAGTCATTCTTTCTTTCTTTCTGGTACAATGTCACGTCTTCTATAATTCTTTTTCTTTATACATATAAAATTGATGGTTTTTTACCCTCTTTGATTCATACACAAACAAAACTTTAGGTATCATGATATTGAAAACTGACATAACAGCCGAACAGCAGGTAAAATTCTGCCTAGGATCACATCGATAACAATTTTCCAAAATTGTGCATTAGAGATTTGAAAACATCTTTGGGAAAATAATATTTAGATACCGTCTCCAATCTTGAGCTCTGAAGCGTCTTCCTCGTCTGCTCTTAGCATGTTTGAGAGAGAGAGCTAATGTAAGGATGTTTCTTTCTTGACGATGAATATAATTCTGCTTTCTTCAAGAACGAATGCAATCGACCACAATCCCTAATCACCTATTCGTTTAATATAAGCTATGAACTCTGGAACCGACCTCAAGTTTGGGCCAACATTCTGGCTGTGGTCCAGTCCAACTTCTGAACCCAACTCAATCATATTTCGATTATGGGCTTTCATATAGGTCTTGGGCTATCATTTTAGATGCGATCCAACCCTTTTTTCACTTCTTTTTTTTCAAATCGATCCAATCTGATCCAATTTGTGCAGGTACTCACTCTCTCTCTTAAGAGAAAAACTTTTCTATTAGTAATAAAATCTTAGCTTTATTTATTTACTTTCATTACTAATTATATTTTAATTATTATTTCTTTAGTGAATAATTAGTATTAAATATTTTAATTAACTTCATAAATTATATTACTTAATAAATAGTATATAAATTTTAAAAAAAATTTCTTTGATAAAATATTTAGATACTAATTATTCACTAAGTAAATAAGAATTAAAACATAATTACTAATTAAACTAATTAAAAAAGAGAAATCAAGATTCTGCTATTTCATAGCGTATAGCCGCGCGGCTATACTGTTAAAAGATTCTATTTATGGGGTATAGCCGCGCGGCTATAATGTTAGAATATTCTATGTATGGAATATAGCCGGGCGATACTGTTAAATATGATATTTATACAGTATAGCCGCCCGGCTAGACCATTAGATATAGCCGGTCGAGTATAGCCGCGCGACTATACTGTTAAAATATGGGGTATAGCCGTGCGGCTGTACTATTAAATATACTATTTTATGAGGTATAGCCGCCCGGCTATACTAATAAACATTTTATGCCTACAGCCGCCCGGATATACGTTTATGGAGTATATCCAACAGACAATACCTTTACAATATTCTATGTAGTATAGCCGTTCGGCTAGACCATTAAATATACTATTTATGAAGTATAGCCGCGCGGCATACCTTTAAAATAGTGTATTTAATAGTATAGCCATGCGGCGATACGATTAAATATACCATTTATGGAGTATAGCCGCACGGCGATACTTTAAAAATATTGTATATACTTTTAAAAACTTTTCTATTCCCATTTCATTGTCTTCATCTTTCTATCACCTATCAGCAAGAATTTTATAGTGAGTAAGGCTCTTAGATGAGACATTATCTCTTAACCGTTGGATTAAATTAATTAGCGGTTGGATTAAATGGATTAGTTTGATCCAACAATTAAAAGATAAGACCTCATCTCATTTAAGGACCTTAGATAAGACCCTCACTATAGAATGACTCCACCTATCAAAGCATGAGAGATATAAAAAGAAGAATACAATGAAACGGATATAGGAAAGTTTTTCTTCTTGCTTACCCTTTGCCTTTATTAGCCTTTATTTGGTTAAGGAGCCGTAGTAGTCAACAGTAGTTTCAAAGAAACCAATTTGGCTCGCTTTTAGGTGATGATGACGTCTGCCGTGTCATATTCTGAGTGGAGGAAAACAGAATTCCCGATCTTGGACTCAGATCCTCCGAATATTCTAAACGGCTCTAGCAGTTATGCCAGAGGCATATTCGCATCTCATCACTGCATCTTTCTGAAATTCTGATGTATGCACCTGCATGATTATAACAAATTCTGTTGTGTGGTTATAAATAATTGGGTTTTTTAATTGCAAACCTCTTGTGTACTGAACTGTCTTGAAAGTTGAAGCTGTTCTAACCATAGATTTATAATCCATGAAACAACATTATGGTCATGAGTCATGTTCATGTTCTCTCTGTCAAATCAAACGCAATCAAATTTAAACCAATACTCTATATAGAAAAAAAAAAAAAAAAACCGAAGGAAAAGAAAGAAAGAATCACTCAGCAGTACTAAATTACAAATTTTACACCAATCCCAGTTGCTGGATGAGAAAATATGCTGTCGTTTATCCCCTGAATGACGACTATTAGTCTAATATTGGTAACTAACTGCAACCCTTTTCCATCATCTTCATCATGAATCACAATTATCATTAAATGGCCTTGTCTCTTGCTTAATTACCAACCTTGCTATTATATAAGAGGCCGCAGGACTCTCATCCTTAATATTCATTCACCTACTCTTTACTCTTGCCTTAGTTTCATTCATCTATACATACAGTCATTCATTTCCTTATAAACTCTGGCAGAGCCATATCAAATTATGGCTATACCTTACAAAAATTCCAGGACCTTGTGCTTTTTCTTGATCCTGAGTTTTGGCCTGTGTCTGGTAATTACATCTGCAGAGCTTGAGAGATTCGAACATCCCACCAAAGAAGATGGATCACTTAGTTTCTTGGTACTTGGTGACTGGGGGAGAAGAGGAGCTTTTAACCAATCTCAAGTTGCCTTTCAGGTTCCACAACTTCTAATGCTTCTTGTCATTCATATATTCTACTCATGATTTCTGGCAAGGTTGCATCATGTGAAGCCACAGCCACTCAAGAACATACTTTTATAAAAAAGTTAAACATAGTAAGAAAAAACATACACGTATGATTTGGAAAAGTAAATCAGTGAAAGAAAAAACATATAACAGTATAATTTTGTTTCCTTTTGTTCTGTTTTTCTTCTCTCTGAGTCCTCTGCCTGCATTTTGTTGATTGCTTCAAGTGCAAGAATTAGTTAATCTTATCTGTGTTTGCTAAACAAATTTGTGGTACGACTACTTTTGTAGATGGGAAAGGTTGGAGAGAAGCTTGACATAGATTTTGTGGTTTCGACGGGCGATAACTTTTATGATAATGGATTGGCAAGCGAACATGACACAGCATTTGAGGAGTCATTTACCAAAATCTACACAGCAAAGAGCCTGCAAAAGCAGTGGTACAGCGGTAAGTTCCAAATTTCCAATACTCGAAAGAAAGCTTTTAGTTACAAAAATTTCAATAAATTTGTTTTTGACTTTGATAACTTTGAATGCAGTGTTGGGCAACCATGACTACAGGGGTGATGCAGAGGCTCAACTGAGCCCTCTTCTTAGGAAAATTGATAGCAGATGGATTTGCTTGAGGTCTTTCATTGTCAATGCAGGTGAGCATATATTATACATACTCTTTGAGTATCAGCTTTTCTACACAAGAAATTGATATCTGTAAGACTCAATCATAACATAAGCAATTTCTTCCTATATCTTTTTCCCCAGAATTAGCAGAGATTTTCTTTGTGGACACCACTCCTCTTGTCAATAAGTACTTCACAAACACAGAGGACCATACTTACGATTGGCGAGGCATTACCTCTCGCAAGGATTATATTGCAACCTTATTGAAGGTCTATAATATATATAATTGATTTTCTGCTACCATTTTGAATTTTGAGTATCTTTCTTACCTAAAATGTGCTTAATCATTGATGATGCTTATTAATATAAATAATGATGTAATAGGATGTCGAGTTTGCACTGAAGAAGTCGTCTGCAAAGTGGAAGATAGTTGTTGGTCACCATGCAATTAGAAGTGTTGGGCATCATGGTGATACAGAGGAACTTATAAAGCAGCTTCTCCCAATCCTTCAGGTATATCTGTCAAAGCTTCCAATTCTAAAGCAAGGGGTTAATTTTATGCTGTTTTCTTGTTGAGATGAATGGATGTAAAATTGATGCTAACTCTGCTAAATCCTTCATAAATCTTAGGCCAATGATGTCGATTTTTACATGAACGGGCACGATCATTGCCTAGAACACATCAGTGACACAGAAAGGTAAGTTCAATTCAGGCGTTTCTTAAGAATGGAAGAGTTTGTACGTGCAACTAATGCTGATTGAAACTGGATTTGTTGCAGCCCAATACAATTTCTAACAAGTGGAGCAGGGTCCAAAGCATGGAGGGGAGACATTAAGGGGTTGAACAAAGAAGGGCTCAACTTCTTTTATGATGGTCAAGGCTTTATGTCTGTGCAGCTGAATCCCACGGATGCAGAGATCGCTTTTTATGATGTTTTTGGCAAGGTTTTACATAGATCGCATTCTTCCAAGCAGCTTCACCCATCTATATAAATTAAGTTTTGTAGCTCCAGCCTAGAAGCCTAGAGGGAAGATATTATAGCTTCAGATTCAGATTCAATGCAGCCGCATATAATATATATTATAGATTGTTGCCAGGACGAAGATTCAATTACCAAATGTTATTATTTTTAATTAATGTACCTCATTTGGCTGCATCCTTAATTACCAAATTGGTTGATTTTTCCGACCACTACAGTTATATATGCCAAGCTTATATTGCTCCATACAAGTACAACATTTTAAAAAAAACAAGGAAACCCAGATTCAAGCTGCTTCTCAAATATGTTTGTTTCCATAATTAAGGATGTGTTTACCAGAAGTTTCTGCCAACTGATCCATTCCTGCGTGGCAAACAACTATAAAGACAAAATTAAGCCAAGAAATATACGGTACATTTTCTAAGACTAAGACACGCCAATAAATCAAGAGGGTAACATGATACGCAGTGGTGATTTAATTTGAAACTTCGGCTCCATCAGCCAAGTTTGTGTCTTCAGGCTCAGGACAGAGAGATAGGATTCTCCGCTGGCTCCACTTATTGTCACCTAATTGCCAAAGGACCAAAACCTGGAAGACAAAAACAAGATTTAGGAAATTGCTAGGAAACTGATAAGAAAGAAACCCTAGCCAGGATGGGACCCAGAGTTACCGCAAATTTACTGCACTCCCCTGCAGATATGCGGCCCACTGCTGCTGTATCTTAAAATGGATCGGTGGGTCGACGTAGCATTCACTTTCGTTTGCATTGCATGTTATGTTTACATTTGTGTATGGGACATCTTAAAATTAGTGTGTAAATATTGCACTATATATGTGGTCTTTAGATCATTAATTATCACCTACTGTGTGTTTGTACAACCACTGAGAAGAATTAGCCTATATATATATACACACTCAAATTCGAAAGTTTCATCATAGTTTCAACCATCTCTGCTTTCTCTCTCTCTCTCTCTCTGCTCTCTCTCTCTTGCATCATAGTTCCAAATCAGAACATTGGTTGATTTCGATCATTAACCATATCCGGCCATGTCCATGGGTTTCCTGTGGCTGTGGGTGGTTATTTGCATGAACAATATTATTTGGTTGAGCTTTGTTTCTGTGTCGACAGCCGAGCTTCAGCGATTTGAGCACCCTGTCAAAGCCGATGGGTCACTTAGCTTTTTGGCGATTGGTGATTGGGGTAGAAGGGGTGCTTACAATCAATCTCAAGTAGCTTATCAGGTTTTATAATATCTCTTCACTTCATCCATTTTTATCAATCTTTACTATAAAACAAACTAGACTCCACAGACTTTTCTTCTCTTTAATCTGTTTATCAATATGTTTATCATAGACAGACTCTTGATCTCTTCTATCTACAAAGTTTCTTAGTTTCCTTATAATTAAGCCTCGTTTGGTTCTTAATTAACAACAGAGAAAATATTGTACTTGCTACTTATATAATACAATTAATTATAATTTATAAGGGAACTTTATGCTTAACTTGGTAACTTAATTCTCTTCCCCGCCTTAAATTTTCACGGTTTAATCATGTTTTCTTTAATCTCCAGTTGATTTCTATTTTCCACACAACCTCCACAAGGAATAGTAGTATATATTTCTGTTCTTTTTATGTGTTATGTGTTTCTTTAACATACTGAAATAGTCTTGATGAGAAGCTCTCGCGCGCTCTCTCTCTCTCTCTCTCTCTCTCTCTCCCTCGCTGCAAGCTAATTAAGAAGCTGCAGAGAAAAGGCACCACCGAACGAACAGCTTTGTTCCTGTGCTAGCTGCATGATATGCATGAAAAGTTTCGTCATTAGCAGGACGGATTAACTTTTTCTTTTTGAACGGGATCATTCTTTTTCACTTGGCATATTCCGCAAAAGTAAAGGACAAATGTGAATTGTGTTGCATGTCCAGAAGCCATTATGTTCCAACAACTCATCACCTGCTGCTCCATGCGTGTCACCCTCTTTTTACTGCTCTTTCTACTTGTTTCGGTAATTAGGTGTCCACACCAGGAGCAGGACAAATATTTTGAGATGGGATTTCAGGTTCAGATTTTGCCGACGAATAAAGACAAGCCATATGATATGTTGCAGCACAGGGATAACATTCAGCTCTTTCTTTCCAGAAAAAACGATGAGAAAGAAACAAAGAAAGAAAAACTATTTTCCTGTGAGAGTTTTTTATTTTTTTTTTAATTTTTTGTTGTTGTTGGTTTGATAGGCATCATCCTAAAGTAAACTAAATACAATTAGAATGTTAATTGCATCCATAAACTTGGAATTTATTGGAAGTCCTCCGTGGAGTATCAGTATGTGGCCTGGGATTTTCTTCTTTCTTGGTTTCGTGGTGCTCTGTTTCCTCTGTTTCCAAGGGGGGCAGGGGATTTCTGGAGGACAGTAGACAATAATGTTGCGGTGTTTTGTAATGAATTGTAGATGGGAGAGATTGGAGCCAAATTAAACATAGACTTCGTGATCTCTACTGGGGATAATTTTTACAACAGGGGATTGACCAGCGTAAAGGACCCTGCATTTGTGGAGTCGTTTACTGAAATCTACACTGCTAAGAGCCTCCAAAAGCAATGGTATATTGGTGAGTTCAGTTGCACTCAAAACTGACTGACTCTTCTCATGGAAATTGGCATAGGCATAGCGCTGACTTTGTTTTCCATCTTCTCTCCTTCACTTTGATTCTGGGGAACTCTCAGTTCTTGGCAACCATGACTACAGGGGAAATGCTTTGGCCCAATTGAGTCCAGTCCTTAGGAAGATCGACAGCCGCTGGCTTTGCCTCAGGTCCTTTCTTGTTAACACAAAAATTGCAGACTTCTTCTTCATCGACACCAATCCTTTTGTGGACAAGTACTTTCTGAGGCAAAAGCACTACCAGCATGACTGGAGAGGTGTGCTTCCTAGGAAACAGTACCTCTCCAACCTCTTGAAGGTTCTTCTCATCATCTTCCGCATTACAACATTGGATCCTTTCTACCATCATATTCAAACAGTGCTTTTCATTGTCAAAATCTAATACATTGCTTTTGTTTTGGGAACAGGATTTAGATTGTGCATTGAGAAATTCTTCTGCAAACTGGAAAGTTGTCGTCGGACATCATACAATCCGAAGCATAGGGCATCATGGAGACACCAAAGAAGTAGTAGACCAGATTCTTCCCATTCTAGAGGTAACTTAGTCTTCATATATTTCATATATATTTTTGTTTAGTTTTTATACAATCGAATCTATTCGTATTTTTATTATGATTCAGGCAAACAACGTTGATGCGTACATAAATGGACACGACCACTGCTTGGAACACATAAGCAGCACCAACAGGTAAACATAGCTTTAACCGTTACTAGTTCTACTTATCAATAAATTGAATTGTTTCTTAAAAATCTCACTAGTTGAAGTTGTTTATGCAGCCAAATCCAATTCTTGACCAGTGGCGGTGGGTCGAAAGCATGGAAGGGTGACATTAAAATGAAAAGAGATGGGTCCAAGTTTTACTATGACGGGCAGGGTTTCTTATCTGCACAATTTACAGAGACTGATGCAGAATTTGCATTCTACGATGTATCTGGCACACTTCTACATCGTCTTAATCTATCCAAGCTTCTTTACGATTCCATGTAGAGATGTCAAGATAGACTCTCCCCTAAGCTCTCTCTATGAAATAAGATGACCACGTTTTATATTCTTGTAACTTCTTGTATCAATGAAAAATCCTCGCCACGCAAACAGAAAAATTACACAAAGTTTCAAAACCCCGCAAAATGGTCCGGCTCCACACTTGAGATCAACGTAATAAAATCCTACCTATTTCTCCACACAGCACGGACATAGGCAAATCTTGAACAGTTTATATATACACAGCAATTAGCACCAAATACAAATATTTGGTATTTTCACTAGGCCTACAGTCAATATCCCATTATGGTATGTAATATTGTGCCTCCACACGCACTACCAAGTCTGCAAGGGTAGGATCTTCACTCAACATAATTTAGTTTGTAACAAAATGATACCTGGAATCCACATAGCTCTCAACATCCCAAAGAAAAGAACCAAAAGTCACGGCTTCCAGAACAAGTCTCCTCAAACCACCAAAGCTAATTTTGACGTGATCATCCTTGGAAGAATCAACAGTCCCCTGAGGTGTTATGACAATATCTGGTCTTCCAAACAATGCCTCGGTGTGCTTTTCAATGATGCTAACAGCCTCTCTCGATCTAATTGTTGCATACCTATGAAGGGTCTCTCCATCAAAAGACATCACATAGGTCCGCAAGCGGGATGGCTTAATTCCATTACCAAAACCCCCAGCACCGATGCCTCCAGCCGAGGAAGTGACTTCAGGATGGGAAGCCCCTGCTTGCAAAGACTCCTCTTCACCACCAGGCCTCATGTCCTCCCCCACGGATTTCTGAACATTACTGTCTTCGGCACCCAGTGCATTTGGAAGGATCTTTACTGTCTTCTCCAGCTGAAACCTCTGGTCAACCCGCTTGAGGAAGTACCCATACATTACAGATGCTGCATAAACCTGCCCAACTCTGAGTTTGCTTATCTGTGCTAAAGAGGCTGAGTCACCCAACCGATTTCCTAGGATGAGAGCTAGGTGGTTCTGGATCATCTCATAGGCTTCAGGTGAATGAAGTTGCTCAAGCTTGTCCTCTTCACTTGGCCATGTATCAACTCGACCAGAAAGGTCTGAAGCAGATGGGGTAAGGGCAGGTATCAAAGAAACATTAGCATCCATGAATTTTTGCACCACCAAAGTGTACAAAATCTCTTCAAGAGCCTTTCTCCTTTCAGTAGCCTTAACCTCGGCAATTCTCCTGATGTTGCAGAATAAGTTAATAAAGGATCAATATATCTCTTCAAAACTACATTTATCTATTTAGTCCCATATAGCAAATGATGGAGGAGGCGAGGGAAGGTTAAATCAAAATAATAATAAAAACTGCAAGTTCTGTTTCTTTATTTTTCTTAAATAAAAAAAATCTTTTCATCATGTCATTTTCTAGATTGTTAAGAACAACAGAAACTTTCTTGCTAAAATAACACAAAAAGGTCAAACTTTTCCCTCCCTTTATAATGATATTCGTATGAAAACAAAACATTTAACTTATGGTTCAATTTTGTAGCTTAGCTTGACTTAATTGAAAACACAATTGGCTATTCCTCAATCGCAAGATTGCAACAAACCTGTACAAAACGAGGTCAGTGCCAGAAGCAGAAGGCTCTTCCTGCTTTTGCTCAGTGTCGCGATCTGTTTGAAGCTGTTCAAGCTGCTGCTCAACTGCACTAGGCACAAGATGCGGGTGGCTTATCATTATCTGAGAGAGGAACTGTCCAATTGGTGACTCCAGCTGAAGTGGGGCAATTGGAGAAGTAGAACCTGTTGAGTCCGGAGATGGAGATGCAGCTGCTGCCCTAACGACCAAGCATCTCCTACTTCCAAAGCCCATTCTCCTATGACCCACCTTTGGTTGAGAGATTGAAAACTGGTGCTGCTAAACATGAAATAAGATTAAATATTACTCAACTGCAACTCCAAGCTCACCAATCCAATAAACAAAATGAGGGTCCATCTGTCACAACTATAAATATTCTGAAAGAGTTGAAAGAAAAATCAATCCAAAACCCTCAAGTGTTCCGGAAAGGAGTCATCTCCTACCTCCAAACCCGTTCTTTGTGTATCAATCTAAAAAAGATAAGTGCTCTTTTCTCTTTTATGTCTGGACAGGCATTAAAGCTTATGCTACAAACAACACAATCTAACCACACCAACTAAAAGTCCTACACTCCTAATCAAGATTTAATCTTTCACTATTTAAAAGAAACCCTAGAATTCTCATCAATTACCAGATCAACTTATTTCTCGCGACACACTCGAGATCATGCATATTGTATAGACCCAAAACCCCAAACCTACCAAGCATATTAGAAACCGCATTAGGAAACCAAATCCCCAACCAAAAAAAAAAAGTACCTTGATTGAGAAGTGAAATCCAGGACTCAAACGCAGAAAACCGGCGGGACCATTGGCAGCCAAATTACCCGATCTGCCAATTGAATTGGAAGGCCTAAAGGCCGCGATTGATGATTGGAAAATGCTCGCTGTGGCTGCTGCTTCCATCTTCAGCTCTGCTAACCCAACCCTATAATTTATGATTAAAACTGACAGGAAGATGAAAATCTGATTCTTTTTTGCTTAACAATGAATACCTAGTTAGCAAAATGGGAATTCAACAGGACTTGTGGAATTCATACCAGCGAGCAAAATTTATAGACAGAGAGAGAGCGTCTGCGTGTGTATCTGTGTGACGTGTAGGGAGACGTCGGCGTTCACAATTCAAAGGTTTCTGTGGGCGTAGTGCAAAATTACCAATTTTTATATTTTGTGACCCTCCTTCATCCTCCATCTGGAAATAGAGACAAAATAATGGGAAAATAAATAAAAAAATTATGTGCATTATTATTTCTTTTGTGTGGGTAAAATAGGGGCCAAAGCCAAACAACTTTTCCAACTAGACATTATTATTATTTTTTGGTAGAGAATATCCCAAGTTTTATTTATTTATTTTTTATTTTTATAGCATGAGAAGATCCTAAGTTTATGACTATTTGGTGGTCCTGGTAGAGAAGCTCCTAATAAGTTTATATTCTAAGTGCAAAAATATAAAAACATGGCTTTCTTAGGATTTTCCAGTTTCATGGCTTCACCAAACTTTGTAGAATAACACTAAGAGCTCATTTGGGAGTGATTCATAATAGATTTTAATTACTTTTGGAACGAAGCACTTCTCATTTCTTTGAGATGATTTCATTGGAATTTCCCCAAGGCCAATCTTCGCGATATATCCAGAAACCCAAATAACGATAGAGCATTGAGGGCCCACTTGGGAGTTCCAAGTGATTATGTTGGATTGCGTCCTCTTGTGAAAAATTGAGAATCACATTTTCTTTGTAACTCAAAAACAAAAAATCATCTGTGTCTTTGTTTTGTTGGGGCTGCGACCTCCATTGAATTGCATCGACTGGACTTGTTTACAGCCATTGATTTCTAATTTAGCCCAATTTGCTTTTCTTAAATTTCTTATTTTGGTTGTATGTTGCAAACTTACGAGTGATAGCCTAATGAGCCACGCGTCCCACTTATAGTGGAGCTTTATTTTTTTCGTATATATATTTTAGATAGGGAAAAATGCATTTTGATGATAGTGACTTTTTTGAAAATACAAGAGAGGTTTAGGGGGTGTATTCAAATGAGATTTTAAAAGATTATTTAAGAATAAAAGAATTTAGTGGATTTAATCAGAATGTAACGACATATAGGATTTTACCTTGGGCCACTTTAAGTCTGTTTCTCCTTGATAAAACATCACTTAATAGCTTTGAATCATGAGCTGGACCCTTTCACCCGCTAAGAACGTAAATGAATTCCAAATCAAAGTTATAAGCTGCTAATACATTTTGTGATATCTTTCCATAACGATCACGATAGCTGCTTGCATCTCGTCTCTCATGTACCATCAATAGCTCTAATGCAATCCTAAAATTATTCATAAGTAAATATAACCATATTATGAAAAATACATATTATAATAATGACAATATTAATATAATTAGATAATCATCACATACATTGAAATAAAAAGGTAAAATTTTATGCTTTTCCTTATTTTAGCGGCACAGCCGGTCCTGGTTTAGCCATCAAATCGTATGCTATTGAATTCAAGGCCTTTAAAATATTGTGAAATTTTTCACTTGTAGCGAATTGTGATTGGCTAAATGTATTACGAGTTACACAATATCTAGTATTTTGGCAAATGATTTGTAAAAACACTGCAAGCATTTCTTTAACACAAATAAATCTTGTGTCCCCCAAAATTGTTTTTTCTCTAAGAATACTGCATAAGTAACTTCTGAAATACATATGGATACATTCTATATACTTGTTGGAAGATTACAGGATCATCATTCAATGTTTGATGTATATAGTCATATCCAATGCTAGTAATTCATCGTCGAGTTAGTGGACGTTCAATTTGTTCACCATGCATCATAATCAGAAATTGATTTAGTACATGTATTACTGCATAAATTGCCATCACTAAAATATTAATGGCTTCATAAAATTCTTCATCCAATTATTCTTCATTTATTTCGTCTTCCTCTATTTCTTCGTCATCAATTTCTTCTTCTTCTTTGTCATTACCTTCATACATACTTGCGTGTATGAAAAAATATATATATGAGACTACAAAACAATAAAAAATATGACATTATACATAATATTCAGTTATCATCTAGCTTAGCAAGTGGTGTGATGGAACCCATTCCAAACAAATTTTATGTCAAAAAAGGATGATGGTACTTGGTTAATCAAACACAACCAAGCAATACTAAGAGCCGCGCGGCTATACTTTTAAAATATTCTATGTATGGAGTATAGCATACTATTAAATATAATATTTTTCATGGGGTATAGCCACGTTGCTATACTATTAAATACACTATTTATGGCATATAGCCGCGCGGCTATACTATTAAAATCTTCTATGTATGGCATATAGCCACGTGGCTATACTATTAAATATACTATTTTATGGAGTATAGTCGCGCTGCTATACTCTTTAAATATATTTCCAACAATAAAAATCGTGATTTCACTGTAGCAAAGCTGTGCCTTGAGATAATGAATCAATTAGACATGGTACGTATTTACATTATAGCTTTGTTCCCTAGTATGTGCTTGTGGTTGAGGGAAAATTTATGCATTTTGTGTGTGTTGCATGTGCATGAGCAATGATATAAAGAGGTTGATTATCTTTTTAGGTGCCATTTGTCATATTTCCTTAAATAAATTCGAATATTCGAACCGCATAGCCTAGCGGCTATACTATTTAAATATATTATGTTTTAATATAAACAAAAACAAAAACAAAGTTCGCAAAATAATTTAAAATAATTAATTACTATTTATTAAACAAAATATTTAAATATTAACTAAATAAATAATAATTAAAACATAATTACTAATTAAAATAATTAAAAAAGCTAAGATATTACTTAATCACACATATTAAACTAAAGAAGTTGACAACAAAATTAAAATAAAGAAACTAAAATTATATATTTTTATTTAATTTTTTTTAAAAAAACCTCTCCCGACGAAACTTTCTCGGCACAGATATATGCCAACAAATATTTGCCGGATTAGACCTCTTCCGAAGAAACTAACATCTACCGACGAACATTCTAATTGGCAAATTTGCGCTGGGATAGACCTATACCGACGAAAGTTCGTCAAGAGAGATATTTTTGAAAATAAATATCAATTTAGTAATTAAATAAAATCTTAGCTTTATTTCATTACTTTCATTAGTAATTATATTTTAATTATTATTTCTTTAGTAAATAATTAGTATTAAATATTTTAATTAACTTCATAAATTATATATTACTTAATAAATAGTATTGAAAATTTTTAAATTTTCTCTTTGATAAAATATTTAAATACTAATGATTCAATAAGTAAATAATAATTAAAACATAACTACTAATTAAACTAATTTAAAAAGCGAAATCAAGATTCTGCTATTTTATGAAGCATTTTATTTATGTAATATAGCCGCTATATGTTAAAATATATGGAGTCTAGCCGCGTGGCTATACTGTCAGAATATTCTATTTATGGCGTATCGCCGCACGGCTATACTGTTAAAATATTTGATGCAAGGAGTATAGCAGCGCGTCATTACTTTTAAATTATTCTATGTATGCGGTATAGCCGTTCGGCGATACTATTAAATATACTATTTCATCTTTGTGTGGCTGTTCGCCTCTGGTAAAATATTCTTTTTATCGTATAGCCGCACGGCTATACGATTATACTATTTATGGATATAGCCGCGCGGCTAAACGATTAAATAATACTATTTTTGGGTTATAACCGCCCGGCTATACTATTACAGTATTCTATACATGGAGTATAGCCGCCGGCTGGACGATTAAATTTATACAAATTTATAAAAAAACCCAATCCTAGACATGTATTTATAAAAAAACCCAAGCACTATTTAAACATAGAAACACACCCAAAATCAACCCCAAAGTCAACTTTTTGGGTGTGTTTATAAATGGGTTTTGAGTGTGTGTAATGATGGGTTTTGGGTGTGTTTATATGTTTAAATAGTGCTTGGGTTTTTTTATAATTTCAATCCCCATTTTGGGTGTTTTAGTGAAACTCCCTTAAATTTATTATTTATGAGTTAGAGCCGCGCGGCTATACGATTAGAATATTCTCTGGGTGGAGTATAGCCGCCCGGCTGTACGATTAAATATACTATTTTATGGAGTATACTGTATAGCAGCACTGCTATACGTTTGACAATACTATTTGCTTGAAGAGAAAATAAATTGACAATACTGAAGAAGTTAAAAAAACCCACGCAGCCCCAGCCCCCGACGTCGTCGTATTGTGAATCGGATAGAGAAAGAGTTCACAGTGGTGTGTTCAGTGTCTGCGATGAAGTTCCGGTACGCCATGGTGTGTTCGTCGAACCAGAACCGAAGCATGGAGGCTCACTCGCTCCTCAAGAGGCAAGGCTTCGACGTCTCGTCTTACGGCACTGGTGCCCACGTTAAGCTCCCTGGTCCTTCCCTCAGAGAACCCAACGTTTATGACTTTGGAACTCCTTATAAGCAGATGTTCGACGATCTTAGGCGAAAAGACCCCGAACTGTATCCTCCTCTAAACTTTTTCTTCCTTCAATTTCATTCAATTAGGTTTTTCGATGCTTTGGGTTTTAGAGCCTGTGGGTCATGTCAATGGTCATAATCTAAGCGGTTCTGATTCCCCCTTTTTCTTTTAGTTCTTGTAATTTTGGAGTTTTTAGTTTCTTATCTTGCTTTCAGTTCTGCCTGTAAGGGGTTATGGGTAATTGATATTTGAGTAATAAAAAAATTGCTTAAATTACCAAGAAAACATTAAAAATAAAAAGATCATCTTTGCACCTTGAATTCATAAGGTTTGGGTTTCTTATATTCGAGCTGGACTAGTATGTAACTAAGATTGTAGGCTTATAGCTTCAAGATTCGGCAATTAAATGGGCAGTCTGATAATTTCTGGGCAATGAAATTATCCTGTTGAATCTTATGTATAATTCGATTGGTTGCTCTCAATAACAATAGTTCAATTTTTTAGGACTTATGAATTGAAATGTATGTGCGTACTCTGGATTGTGAGCTGTGTTTTTTTCATTTAAAAGCAAAGTGAAACCTTGACAGCAAGAGTACAGGTACAAGCGTAATGGCATTTTGCCTATGCTTAAAAGAAACTCAACGGTCAAACTGGCACCTCAGCGGTGGCAAGATAATGCTGCTGACGGTTCCTTCGATGTGGTATTTACATTCGAAGAAAAGGTTTTTGACATGGTTCTTGAAGGTTGGTAATACTCCCTTCTGCTATTTATGGCTTGCATATTATGGGTTTCAATAGTACAGCACTCTGAAAATGAAATAATTGAATGCTGTTCTTTCCTTTGCTGTTTTTTGTTTCTTGGCAATCTCTATCAATTGAGCTGTTGGAATATGAATTGGAGGTAGTGTTTCTTGGTTCTCTTGAGAATATCAGTCTTAGAATTTTTATTCTAGCAATGATGATGACCTGATACAATTGGCAAGTTAACTTGAGCTCTTAAGTTATAGACATATGATTCCTGTCAGCTTAAGCAATTGAGATGGTAATGGAAACAGGACAACAAGGGATATTTTAAACTTGATTTTTTGCTGCGGGGGTATATTAAGAAAATAAGAAACTTGGAGTGTCAAGGTTCCCATGCAAATTAGAACTTTATACATACAACAGAGTTGCTGGTTTTAGAATCCAAGAGATGCTGAAATCTCAAGGAAAAGGTAAAGTTTATATCTTGTGAGGGTTTTCGGATACAGATCTTTTTGGGTCATTGAGGGTTTCCGTTTCTTTAGTTGCGCTCGTGGAAGAATTTATTCTAAACGGGAAGATTTTGAAATTTTTAGAGTAGTGTTAAAGCCAGAGCTGGAGACTATTAGAGTAGAAAATTGGAATGTGTTAGCTTGAGACTGCTTGCTTTAAACTTGGAGATATTTTTCCTGGAGAAGGCCGTTGCCCCCATCGGAGTGAGGGCCTCTTCTTATGGTTTTAAAATGTGGCAATTTGTTAATGAGACAGGGTTTTCATCAGATTTCTCTATGGGTTTGATTTCATAGTCTGCCACTTGAAGTATCTCACAAAATCAAATCTTACCCTTTTAAGTGCTCTACTTTTGGTACATAATCTAATGGTTAATTTGTTAAAATTGATCATAATTTTAGTGTAGAGTTATCTTTAGGTGAATTAAGGAATTTTTACTGTTATACTTCTGCCTGTAGTTTTGTTATCTATTTAGAACATGAACCATATGCGCTTATGTTTCAGTTTTGAACCTTTGGTTCACACTGGAAAAGAAGCTTCAAAGATTGTGGCACTATTTGCTTTTGTTTGTTTGGTTTTAATTTTATGAACAACCATGTGGTTAATCTGTAAGTTGGAGAAGCCATCCTTGTTCGCTTGTCTGACCCCTGTGCAACAATGTATAGATCTTAACAACCGGGACCATGTTCTTAAGAAGTGTGCACTGATAATCAACCTGGAGGTAAAAGATAACCACGAGGAGGCAGCTGTGGGAGCTCGTCTTGCTTTAGATCTTTGTCAAGAGGTCTGTATTTATGGTTGCACTGATTGTCAATAATTTGTAATGCAAAATACTGATGGGTGGTATGTTGTGGCTGTTGTTTTGCCTAGATTGAAGCAGCTGAATCATGGGAGGATTCAATAGATGATATCGTGAATGGTTTTGAGAAACAGCAGCGGCGGAAGTTATTGTATAGCATCTCATTTTATTGAAATTGTACTTTTAGGAAAATTTCCAGCAACCAATTCCATTGTTGCTGATAATTTATGTGATTAGCCACTAATTGTTTTCCAATTTCAATACGAGACTACATGCGCATAAAAATTATCAGTGGCAGCATAAATGTTTATGTTTCAGCCCCCACTGAGGGATAACAAGGCTGTGTTTTTGGATTGATTAACAAAACTATTCTGATGCCATTGAATTATGTTGATGTATGTTGTCAATAGTTGGGTTAGGTTTTGCGAATAAAATTTCATTAACAGGATGGAAACAATGTAAAATAAGGGGGGGGGGTGGTGTGTTAAGGATTCGATTAAGTAGGTAGGTAGGAACAAAGAAGTTTAGAGGAAAAAAACATTAAAAACGTGAGAGAGAGAGAGAGCAGCGGCAAAACTTTTTTTTTTTGTTGGATATGTTGTGCTTGTGTGTGAAGACGACTGTGTCGTCTAGTAACAAGTTACAAGTAGTGTGTCAACTGTCAAAGGAAAGATCAAACTTTCCTCCTCCTCAATTTCCTTTCTTCTTCTTCTTCGAATAATATTTATAGGAAACGAAATCAATTTCAAATCTTAAAAATTGTCAGCATCATCGTTGACATCAACTCTTTAACGGAAACGAAATCCCTCCACACTCTCTTTTCTCTCTGCCAACTTCCCCCAACTGCTCTCTGCTCTTCTCTTCGTGTCAACTCTCGCCCCCACGCAGCTCTTCCTTTACACACCCACACCCACCCACCTTTCATTCATTTGATTTTCTCTCTCTCTCTCTCTCGCTTTCCCGAGCTTTTTCTCGGAAACCAAACAGCCCTCCCCCACTATGGCTTCGGAAGCAGAGGACGAGAAAAGCTGGAAGGACCTCCTGAGAAAGATGCTGCCTGCCGGCGCACCATTGCCCGACGAAGAGCACCTCGACTACTCAATCGCAGTCGAATACCAAGGCCCTCCCTTGCCCTACGACGACCTCCCCAGGGTTGATCCAGTTCAAATCGACTCCCTTCAAACTTCTTCTGTAACTTCCCTTTCGGTTTCAGACCTCTCTTCCATTCCGGTAGCTGTGCCTGTCGCTCAGAAGCTCTCGCGCTTCAATCGGGTCAGGAACGGTGCTGGTGTAAAAGAGCCGCGCAGCAGTAGCACGGCCTCTTCTTCGGCTCCGAAGTCGCAACTCGATTTGCAAAACGACAGGGAAGGATCGGAATTCGAAGGAGCAGACCAAGGTTTTAGCTCTGAATTACCAGTTCAAGACTCGAATCCCCAGCAGAAACCGATCGGAACCACCGGAGGAAAGAGAGCGGCCGTCGTGACTTTCAATACGCCAAGAGATTCGGAGAACGAAGACGACCACGAAAACGATAACGAGGCTGATAGGTCTTCGTCGCCGCAATCGAGCGCCACCGAACCAGTGGGATCGCCGATTGCATGGGCTTCTTCGCCTGGGAGGCGGACGAATAAGAGAGGGATTTGCAGCAGGTGCGGAAAAGGGAACAGATTGAAGGAGAGAGAGTGGTGTTTGGTGTGCGACGCCAAGTTCTGTAGCAATTGCTTGCTTAAAGCCATGGGGTCGATGCCAGAGGGGCGTAAATGTGTGAGCTGCATTGGGCAGCCAATAGACGAGTCCAAGAGGTCGAGTTTGGGCAAGTGTTCAAGGATCTTGTCAAGGGTTTGCAGCCCTTTGGAGATTCGGCAGATAATGAAGGCCGAGAAGGAGTGCCCTGCCAATCAGCTTCGACCCGAGCAGTTAGTTGTGAATGGGAGGCTGTTGAGGGAAGAAGAACTGGCTGAGATTTTGGGCTGTGAATTGCCTCCTCAGAAGTTGAAGCCTGGGAGGTATTGGTACGATAAAGATTCTGGCCTTTGGGGGAAGGTGAGTATTTTTTAATATATGTTGGATGAGCATTTTTACAGCATCGTGTTGCATGCTTTTATATGTTTATAGTTAATTTTATTTGATTTCAGGAGGGAGAGAAGCCTGACAGGATCATTAGTTCAAAACTGAATGTTGGAGGTAAGCTCCGGTTTGATGCAAGCAATGGGAACACCAAAGTGTTCATGAATGGCCGAGAGATCACCAAGACTGAGCGTAGGGTGTTGAAGGTATGCTCGCAATGAATCCCCAAAAGTACCTAATGAATGAGTCCGGTCTGCAGTAGGGTTCATATTCAATACGAACAAACCAGGGCCAATTTGGAAATCTAAACCCTAAACCATACTGTGAAAAAATGAAACTGTCAATCAAAAGGTTAAAGAAGTGTTTGTATTGAACATGAATGCCTTACTAATTACTATAGAATCTCCCATCATAAGTAAGTTCATTAGGTAATAGTGTGATTACTGGCAGTTTTCCAACTGAAGGTAACAATAACATGGACCTGCATGAAATTTTATGTTTGCTACGTGATTTATTTAATTGTGATAAGACGAACCTTATTACTTGCCTTTTATATTTCAGCTGGCCAAAGTGCAGTGCCCTCCAGATACTCATTTCTGGGTGTATGATGATGGATCTTATGAGGAGGAAGGTCAAAATAACATTAAAGGGAATATATGGGGAAAGGTTCTTTCGTTACCATGAATATTGGATATTTGTTGATTGGTCTGAGTTTGAAACTTTGGCAGATGATTTTGAGTCGAAATTTTATACAGTTGCAATTTGGTTTTTGGTAGGCAGGCATCCACTCGTTTCATTTGTTCATTATTCTCATTGCCTGTACCACCTGGCAATCAACATGGGGCAAACGAAGATCCTACAACACCTTCAAGTAGGTCAGTCCCTGAATATTTGGAACAGGGAAGAGTTCAGAAACTTCTGTTATTTGGCTTGGAGGGATCTGGAACTAGCACCATCTTCAAGCAGGTATGCGTCTTTTTGATTTTCTTCCAGCCCCTCCTCTTTTAGGGTGCCAGCATGGCTTTGTCCTTTTTTATTTCATGTGTTTTCTAATTTCTGCTCCAGTCAACCAAGACTTTTGTATAGATTTACCCTATCATGTGTTTTGTTCCTAGAGCAAATGCTTGTTGGTTTAGTGTTCAACAATCGAATATTCAGAATTTAAGTTGTTTCACTTAATACAAAAAGGAAGTTAATAGTTCCATTTACCTTGTCGTTGTGATTCGTGACATATTCGTAAGTTGACAATTAAAAAGGTGTTGCCTTTATTGTGTAGTGGACCTACCTTATCTTCCTTTATGTCATTATGTGTTTTGCAGTCATTTCTTGAAACCGGTGGCTGTTTTTACTGAAAAGCCTCAACTTGGAACTTAGAATGTATGGTAAAACCTCAAAAGTAGCTAAGAGTATGCTGCATATTTTTGTGGATCTAGATTAATACTAGAAGCAGAGGAAATTCAATCAGCTCGATCTCTGATTCACTGTAGATAAGTTATATCGGTCCTCCACTGTTGAAAGTGATAAAATAGAAGCTTTTACTAATGATGAAAACTCAATATATGTTTTCCAGAGCCACGAGCTTGATTTTACTGAATGAGAGTTAAGGAATTAATGTAAAAAAAATGGGAGAACCAGATGCAGAATTCCAGAGTGGGAGGATAGGGAAAAGGAAAAGAAGAAAGAGAGTATAGAAGAGACGGCATTAACCTTAGGAAGGTTAATTTATGCATTTAGCATAGTATGAGCGATTAGATTTTGTGTGAAGAGTTCAGATTCAAAATAAGGATATTACAAAGCAAGAGGATTCAAGTCTATTTACTCTACTAACTTTCCTTTTGCAGATAATCAAATTGCATGATACGTTGGAGTCGGTTAGCGAAAACCCCCAGGGCTTAATTAATTTATTTATTTTTGAATCAGAAGCTTTATTTCTTTGTATGGGCATACTACGTCATGCTTTTTGAATAGAATTACAGTTTAAAAATGCTTATGTTATTCTTCTTTTTTCTGTGCAACAGGCTAAGTTCTTATATGGTAACAAGTTCACTCCTGAAGAGCTGCAGAACATAAAGCTCATGATTCAGAGCAATATGTACAAGTATCTAAGTATACTACTTGAGGGCCGAGAACGTTTTGAAGAGGAAGCATTGACAGAGAATAGGGCTACTTCGTCGGCTGCAGAAGAATCTCCTTCAGGTCTCTATTTATGTAATAAGTTAATGAAAATGACTTTTTTTTTGGGGGGTCAGATAATGAAATGACTTTCATTTTCTCCTTTTTCTGATGAAAATTGTTCCTTCGACTAACTGGATGCTTAGGCAGGTAGCTGTTTGTTATCTCCATCTTTGAAACAGCATATATCTAAGAGTCTTTTAGTTGGTTGTATCAAAGTGGACTTGGTAGGTAGGTAGCTGTTTTTCTGTCTGTTCCAACACTTTTGTTAATCTCGACACAAGCAACTGGGGTCGGTGTTGATGAAATTTCATGTTATATCTAACCTAATTGTAAACATCAAATAAATAACGTCCCATTGTCATTAATATGAATTTCCTACTGATTGAAGAGGAATTCAACATGTTATTAGAGATTAGAACATTTTGCTTATTTGGTTTTCTGCTTGTAGGCATGAATGAACCTTAAGCAGTGGTTGACTGTGAAATGACTTTGTGTGAAACAGTAGTTGATGAAAGTGAGCAATGCATCTATGTAATCAACCAAAGGTTCAAGCACTTTTCTGACTGGTTACTGGATATCATGGCAACGGGAGACTTGGATGCATTCTTCCCTGCTGCTACACGTGAGTATGCTCCTATTGTAGATGAAGTATGGAAAGATTCTGCTATCCAGGAAACATACAAGAGGAGGGAGGAATTACATTGCCTTCCTGAAGTTGCCAAATATTTCTTAGATCGGGTTAGTCATTCCTCGTTTTGGCCTTGCATCTTTGGTTCTAACTTTATTCAGATTAATCTTTTATTTTGCTCCATTTTAGATCTTTTAACTCATTCTTGTGATCATTTTACATTACATTTCCTTACTAAATTCTTGATTGCTTTGACTTCCCACTTTGTTATTATCTCTCATTTCTTGTGTTAGTACTCATCAACTTACCTCCACTGCATCATTTTTATTTAGTTCTTTACGAGTCTACCCCGAGTCTGGGTAAGGTTATGGTTTGATCATCCATCCATCAGTAGGATTGCTGATCAAAATTGCCAGGAATATGCTTACTCCGTGCAACACTGACAGAGAGCTTTAGTTTTATGGTCTTTCTTGTTTTGTTCTGAAAGGAATCCTCTATTCAGAATGCAGGGTATTAAATAAATATTAATTTAGTAAGACTAGACTGGATTATCAAATTTCATATTTCTGTTGAAAGATCAGATTTGTTGAATTCGTATTATTCCTCTAATGGTATTTTCAAATTTAGTTAATGGTCTTCGACATTTACTTAAATTAATATTAGGTAAGTTGGCATAAATGTGGTTCCATTGGTTGGTAAATAAATGGAGAAATTTCAAAGCAGCTTGGATTGCATTTTTTTTTTCCGTCAGTACAACTAAATTTCCAAATTTCAGTTGTTATCCTCACGGATGTTTGGTGTTTCATTTTCAACAGGCTATAGAAATATCAAGTAACGAGTATGAGCCTTCTGAGAATGACATTTTATATGCTGAGGGAGTTACTCAAAGCAATGGGCTTGCCTTTATGGAATTTTCTTTTGATGATAGAAGCGCTATGTCTGAGCTATACAATGAAAACTATGAATGCCCTCCTCCCTTGACCAAGTAAAACCTTCATCCTTTCACTTTCAATCGAGTGCTTTCTATCTTGTGCTTCTGCTTCTTCTTTTTTGTTGCTTCCGATGAAAACCATAAATCTGTTGCTCACTAGGTTGAGTCTTGTCTCAGGTATCAACTCATTCGCATTAATTCCAAAGGACTGAATGATGGTTGCAAATGGCTGGAAATGTTTGAAGATGTGAGGGCGGTGATATTTTGTGTCGCATTGAGTGACTATGATCAAATGTGGGCCCAGGGTAATGGTCTTCTTTGTAATAAAATGCTGGCAAGCAGAGATTTGTTTGAGAGTTTGGTGAGGCATCCGTGTTTCAGGAACACTCCGTTTGTGCTCTTGCTGAACAAGTATGATGCCTTTGAAGCCAAGATAAACCTGGTTCCTTTGTCTGTCTGTGAGTGGTTGAAGGACTTCAGCCCTGTTAAGCCCCACGGTAATATGCAGTCTCTGGCACAGCAAGCATATTATTATGTGGCGGTGAAATTCAAAGAGCTGTATTCATCCATAACTGGTGAGAAGTTGTTTGTGGCGCAGACCCGAGCTCGAGAGGGTACCTCAGTTGATGAGGCATTCAAGTACATAAGGGAGATCCTTAAGTGGGATGATGAAAAGAATGATAATTTCTTTGCTATAAATGGGGATGACTCATTTTACAGCACGGAGATGAGTTCCTCTCCTTATGTCAGGCAAGAATAAACCCAATATTCTACTTTGCTCTGGCAAGTTGTGAAGTGAAAGATTGAAGGCCTAGTGCTTCCATTTGATTAACTGATGGAAGGATGGGTAGTGAAGTCAGTTAGGCTGCAATTCTTTCTTTTCTTTCTTTCTTTTATTCTTAGGATGGATTTGTTTTCGACTTAGGCTGGATTTGTTTTCAAGCTTGGTTGACAATCTTTTCTGATTAGGTACATGATTAAAAATTGATTTGTAAAATAAGCTCATTTCGACAGGAGTTTTTGTCTGTACAGCATTCAAACATGAATAAAAAGTAACTCCTGTAAGGTTTTTAGGTTAGAATGTTTGATTTATTCAAATTATCCTCCTGGGTTTTAATGGGGCGTGTACTTAAACTTGCTTGCCAAATGAATGTCATTGGAGTTTGTATTGCAATTTGCATGTGGTGGATGGAATTTTGGGCAATGACTCCTTCAAAGTCAAACCATTTGCAGCTGATAGAGTCTGATAAGGTGGAGCCTAGGACTCGTTCTTACAAAGTTGAGGTGACTGACTTTTTTGTTTTTCCTTTTCTCCTACTACATACTACGAAGAAAAAAAATAAATTAAAAAAACACCAATGAAGACTTGCGAGAAAAAATTGATGTTCTCTTCCTTTTACTTTGATGTGTTTGGGCCTGCGTGCTTCTGTGGTTTTTGCTTCGCTAGTAATTTTCCGTTTTCGCATAAATAAATTTTTAAAAAAAGACTTGCAAGAAAAAATGAAAAAAAATGTAACAGCTGGGATATCGGTCTTGTTCGTCATATCTGATTCAGAATTTCAGATTAATTAAAAAAAAAACGAAGAAGAAGACGAAAAGAATCTCGGTCAACGCTTCAAAACCTCATACTCATTAAACTAGCTCATCATAATTTAAAAACATAATTCGTTCACTCGGTACATTTGAGGCCCATGAAGGAAGAGCTTACTTTTACCACTTCCCCGCTTTTGACGGTTAATTTTAAAACTTTCAAAGCTTCAACGGTCAACATTCAAATTGTACTATTACTAAAAACCCCTGCTTGAATTTGTTTACTTATTCAATTCTTTCCCATTTCTCTCCATATGCAAAATGGTCTCATCTTTGAACACCGCGTGTATGAAAACCTGAAAAGTTGTAGCCGGAACAACATATAGTATTATTAGTATATAAACCCCATCACCTCCCCTCCTATTTTTTCACAAACAAAAAACACCACCAACAAAAACAGAAGAATCAACTTCTCTCACTGCTTTTCTGATCAACTTAATCTGTGCTAGCTAATCAGCAAGCAATGGTTTTAGGGTGGAGAAGAAGAAGAACAGGCCACGGCGCCACGAAAAAGCAGCCCCGGGACCTCGACATGGAAGCCCTCATCCCAAACCATTTCCTGTGCCCAATATCGCTGGACTTGATGAAGGATCCGGTTACATTGTCATCCGGAATAACCTACGATCGACAAAGTATTGACATGTGGCTCGAAGCAGGGAATTTCACTTGCCCGGTAACAAATCAGGTGCTGAGAAACTTTGATCAGATTCCCAACCATAGTCTCAGAAGAATGATTCAAGAGTGGTGCACTCAAAACAAGCACTATGGCATCGAACGTGTCCCAACACCCAGAATTCCTGTCTTGCCAATGGAGGTCTCTGAGATTCTTTTCAGCATCGGAGCCTCTGCTAGACGTTTGGATCAACATGGCTGCTTAGAATGTGTGCACAAAATCAAGAAGTGGGGAGCCGAGAGCGAACGCAACAAGCGGTGCATCTTGGAGAACGGGACGGCCTCTGTTCTAGCTGCTGCCTTTGATTCTTTTGCAACTGATTGCATAAAGAGAAATGCCACCGTTTGTGAAGAGATATTGTCTGCGCTGAGTTGGATGCTTCCAGCTTTCGATGAGGAAGCCCACAAATACTTGGGGTCTCAGGCTTCGTTACATGGCATGGTTTGGTTTCTCAAGATGAGTGATGATCTTTCAGTAAAGCAAAATGCTATTTTAGCATTGAAAGAGCTTCTTGCTTGCCATGACCGGAATAAACATGTTGATGCGTTGGCGGAGATTGGTGGAGTGAATGAGGTACTTTTCGACTTCATCAGAGAGAAAATTTCTCCGACGATTACCAAGGCTTCGCTGATGGTGGTCTTCTACTTGGTTTCATCATCATCATCATCTTCTTCTTCTTCTAAATCTAGTGAGAAGATCAAATCAGCATTTCTGGAGATGGGTTTAGTTTCCATATTGTTGGAAATTATTGTCGACTCTGAAAGGGGCATATGTGAGAGGGCTTTGGGTGTTTTGGATAGTCTTTGCGATTTCCAAGATGGGAGGGAAAAGGCCTATGCTAATGCTCTCACTGTACCTGTCTTGGTCAAGAAGATTTTGAGGGTATCAGAAATGGCGACTGAGTATTCAATTTCTGCTATTTGGAAGCTGTGCAAGTGTGCAAGCAGTCAAGAAGAAAGAGTTCTTGTTGAGGCCCTTCAAGTTGGTACATTTCAGAAGCTCCTGTTAGTTTTACAGGTTCGTTGTGGTGATGACAACACAAAGGAGAAGACAACTGAGCTTTTGAAACTCCTGAATCCTTACAGAGCTGGGTTGGAATGCATTGAGTCTGTAGATTTCAAGAACATTAGAAGGTCATTTTGATCTTCGTCCAGAGAAAACATTTATGAATTCTTTTCTTTCTGATAATTCTTAAATTTTCATTTCATCAATTAATTTGTTCTCCAAAGTTGAAGTTGTAACTTGTAATATAATACAATACTGCAAGATGAATAGAGGGAAGTGAAAACAGAGGTTCCATTCCATTCCATTCTTTTCACATGATGTCACATGTTTCAGTCTGTCTGTTTGAATAAAGAGATTTCAATGTGTGTGTAGGTAAAGCTTAAATGGTATTTTGATATGAATGCTTGTTTGCTTGAGATGTCAAACAAGTTGGCTTGGCCCTTGACATTTTTATAGCTTATATCAATCTAAGTCATCAAGCAGTGATGGATGGGATTGATGTGTGTTCGATTCCAAACATGCTTTAGAAAATAAAATCCCACAAGCATCATGCAATGATAATCAACATTCAACACACATCCTTATCCTTTTGGTTAGGACTCAGGAGGGACTGTCAACTTGTTGGTACCGACTCGAGCTCATTTTATGCACCTCTTCAAAAACTAACTAAAACGTCCCAAACTTATACGTCTAATAAGGACATGGCTACTTCATAGATGCTTGTATGCTACCTACCAAAACCCAAAAACAAACGACAAGCTGTCAAAAGTATTGCACATTTAGAATGTGCTTTCGTTTTCAGTCTTTTCAACTAGTTAGCCCCTCCTCCATGTGGGAAGTGGGAAAACAGTAGGAGAGCAGTCTTATTCTGCTTATATAATACAAGCCCAATACTTGGGTTAGTTCCATTGTTTGGAGGCATGATCTCACTTGGCAAAATCCGATTATTGAGACTAATTTTTTATTTATTTAATCCCTTACGTCTTCCCAAAATGTTAAAGAAAACCCTATAATTCGAGAAAGAAAGAAAATGTGTGCTTAGTTCTTGACTCGATTCATTATTTAATTTATTCTTAAACCCATACGAATACCCTCTTGAGAAATTTGCCTTATCCTTGACTTGATGATGCTTTTGTTCGAGAATCGGATGTGTGCTTTGATTATCAAGCCTGAATTAATGCATTATTATTCTTGAGAAATTTGAAGGGCAATTGTCGTGAAATGAAAGCGTGTGAATGATGGCTCAATGTGGATCAAATCTTACTACCCCCTCCATCGGGTGTTCAGATGGAGACGGGTTCGGTGGTCAATGCAGGCGTATGTGAAACCAAGTTTGCGCTGCAATTCATACCAAATCATTCCCAATACTGGAAAATTTGAAAAGCTGAGCCATACGTACGTAAACAGATGACTAAATTCCCAATTTGGATATAGACTCGGTCACTCAAGACTATCGCAATGGAAGACCTCATTTCAACAATTGAATTCTTTGGTACGTATGACTGTGAATCTAAGATCAGGTATAAACAGAACTTGAAGCAAAACATACGCCAATGAAATGAAGACCATGTAAAGGCTCGCACATTCTAGGCTGGGATAAGTATCTCAACTCAAGCTTGGAATTCATGGCACGCAACCATCCTTGATTCTCAACAAATCAAGGGAGATTGGAATTCATATATTCCAACAAGGATAAATAGACCGGCCATGGCCAAATCTCTAACCAGTAATAATAATTGTCATACTTTTCATATATAGTTGACAACAAAAAGTATATTTGAGCGTGCTACGAGAAAAACATACTAGATGATGACTAACAAATTAACCACACAAAGTGAAGACACTACAATATTACTAGAAGTCACATCGGTTTCCCATTTATGACGAAAAAAAAAATATGAACTCGGTTGTTTCTACTCCCAAACAAGAGCCTATCTGGGAAAAGCTACTCCTCCTTGTACCTCTTCTCCACTTCTTCCAATTTCTGAATGTCCTTGTAATATTTGCAGATGCGAATAAGACACCTGCGCCCAACATTTGTAGACTACTATCAAATGACAAGAAATATAGTAAAGACCTTCAAGTTTTTTATTTGTTTAAACTTTTAAAGAAATCAAACAAAAAGATGAGGTCATTTGATGATCTCTAGACAACATACCAGTAAAGCAGACATGCTGAAGCGCAAAGAATTACATTCCTTTGAGCCTTGTAGATCTGCATGACATATTTTCCGCAACAAAGGTGTCAAGAATAATAGAATTTAAAGTGTATATATATGCAGATAGAACTTGAATCTTCCATTTCTCTTGATTGGCAGAGGGCTCATTGTGCAATCATTAGACATCCCACAGCTACATATGCTGCAACTTGCAGCATATAAGAACTGAACCACATACATACCATGTTTTTCATGAAATGTACAGTGCAAAAGTAGAGAGTATCTTCCAAATACACTCAATTGATATCCTACCAGAATATTTCCACAAGCACAAATCCTTGTTTCACCCTCATCCGCAAATACCCAAAAACAAAGAAAGTCTTAAAGATAATAAAGAGCAGAAAATTTTCAATACATAAAGACAGAAATAATTATGAGACACACTTCAAGATTCAAGATACCATCCTAAAGAAAAGTCGAAGAAACGAGACAATCCAATGCCGAATATGTGGGAATTTTAGAGGACAAAATTAAAGAAACAGGTATGTGTGTCATTGAGCACTATGATTTTGAGAAAAATAAATATGAATTTGTAATGCTGTTATTCTATAATAAATTTGTCAAACAGTACAGTGAATGGGAATTGGAGACATCAGTGGGTGCTCAAAATGTAATTTTCCTTTTGTTATATGATTTCATTTTTGATAAATTCATTTTAGCATGCTGAAGAGTTGCAGGCATCAACAACTTGATTAAAGATTAGAATCACATAAGAAATTAAAACGAGAGAGAGAGAGAGAGAGTAGTAGTTAGGAACTGACGGATTTCTCATAGCGGTCACGCTCAGCAGCGGTGCAGATCTCAGAGGTGCAGGACAGGCGGTGCTCATTCTTCCAATATATATCTACACAGAATTTAAAAGAAAAGAGAAAGTAGGAAAGAGCCAAGTCAAAGATCAATTGGTAATCCATTACCCAAACAGGTACAAAAGATCAAATGGAAAATCCGATGCTAGATTGTTGCTATGGTATGGTATGCCCTAGGAATCAAATCGAATCAAATCAAATAAGAAGAAGAAACAAACCAAGGAGCTGAAAGCCGGCGAATGGAACGATAAAGAGGGCAGGTTGGAGGATGAGAGAGACCAACGACACGAATTGATTCTTCAAGAGCTTGGGCGCAGGAAGGGTTAAGAGGAAGGCCAAGGCTGCCTCTGCTGCCACCACGTACGTCAGTATCATCCACTGCAACGCCATTTCGCGATCTCTCACTGTTTCTCTCTCTCTCTTTGTCAAATTCGATTGCTTCGCTTTGATATTTGTTTGTGAGGCTGAGGCTTACTTAATTACTTGCTACTTCTTCTGAATCTGAATGATGCTGCTCTGGCTGCCGCTTTGCCTTAGTTAGGCTTAATCACCAAGCAAGCAAAGCATAAGTTGCTAAAGCAAAGAAGACTGAGAGGATCGGCCATGGTTTCGGAACCGGTTCACTCGCCCAAAATCAACAGTTTGGGCTACTTCAATATTATGATTCACCTCTACCACTTAAAAGCCCAAAAGCACATTCCAATTCGGTATTTAAATTTGGTCCTTTACTTCATTTTTGGGCCCAAAATAATATTATTGGCCGGACCAAAAAAAAAAAAAAAAACAGAAAAAAGATGCCAACTTAATTATTAGCTGCCAGCTTGAACAATTATTATTATTATTTTTTTGGTAAAGATTAGCTGGAACAATCCCTTGAACCTTTGTTTCTCAATCCTAATTCATAAATGCCTATGGGCCTCCACAAGTACAAAGTAGAAATTTATTAATGAAGTTTACATAATAAAGACATGCTAATTCTTCTGTCTTAGAGCAAGTCCAGCGCAAGGGGCTAGTCCAGGTAGGAGGTTGTTCTAAGTCCGAAAGGCAGTTCCAGCCCGCAAGACCCAGTTCGGGTAAGGCGTGGGACCCATGGGGAGATCTGGCCCGTCGTATTGCCTTCATGCAGCTGACGTCAGCGCAAGAATTAAAAAAAATTAGCGCTGCCAAAAACCAACAGCTACAAGCCACATAGCTTCTCCTGAAGGCTCTGATCCGAAAATGTCCTCCAATCCAACGGCTGCCCATTTTTTGGCTGAAAAAAAGATGTAAAAAAAGATTAAAAATTTCTGAAATTTTTTTCCATACAAATTTATCTCATTCCAATATTTTTCACTTTCCACACCAAATTTCTACTACAAAATTCAATTTATGTAAAAAGACAAACGTTCGAAGCAGTTAAAATCTTGGTGACGATGTAAAAAAAAAAAAAAAAAATCATTTTATTCAATTTAATATCATTTAAAAAAAAATATTTTCTTGTATTTCCAATTTCATTTTTTTAATACATTATTCAAGGCAAAAAAAAAAGAAGAAGAAAACCATTACAGATGGCTCCTCAAGTGAACAATGCCAGTAGTCGGTTCCAGTGGTGCGTTCCGTGTCGAAAATAATGGCACTATTACTTCTTTTGAAGGAAAATACTCCCCCACGTCGTGATCCGGTGGAATCGCCTTCTCTAATGATTGAGTCGTCCTTGTACTCTATTGTGTCAAACTATGAGGATCGGAAGTATTTCAATTGTATGATGAGTAAATAGGTATTTCAATTGTATAATGAGTCAAATGTGACTTTTATAATAAATATGGACACGTGGCAACCGAAAATCTTATTCGAAAATTTTATCTGAAATTTAAGATGTGAATGTTATAATAAATATGGACAAGTGACAACCGAAGATCTTACCCTAAATCCTTGCTCTTGCCTTGCCCTTGCCGCTAGAGTGGAAGTGCTCAATGACGTTTCAATCAATCCCATGGTTTTGTTTTGTATTGAGGATACGTTCCAATCAATCAATCACATTGGGTAGTTCAAAGACTCATCCGATGCCATCAGATCAGTGATGATGCTCTAGGAAATCCAACTTAATCTAATTGAAAACCAAAACAAATAAAATTTAATATTAATTTTGAAATCACATTGGGTAATTCAAAGACTTATCCGATGCCATCAGATCAGTGATGATGCTCTGGGAAATCCAACTTAATCTAATTGAAAACCAAAACAAATAAAATTTAATATTAATTTTGAAATGAATTTAAAAGCTTCACACAAGAAATTGAGATATATGAATTTATATTCTCTTCTTCTTTTACTTTTTTTTCTTTAATTTATTTGTTTGTAGGGTCCAAATTAAAAACAATCGTCCACAAGTGTCTTAATCTTACCCAAAATCCATAGATATTGCTTAAGAGAAAGGGGTTTAGGATTTAAAGTTTAGGGTATATGTGAAAGGAATAATTGAAACTACATATCACTCTCCTAAACTTATCATATGTATGTAATTAAAGTATGTAAACATCTCAACGACCTTGTTGTTCAATCCTAATTAATGACATCATTATAATTTGATAAATGGCTATGGCCCATAAGTACAAGTAGTAGAAGTTACATAATGAAGTTCACATTAAGCACCGAAACAACAAAGAAGAAAATACTAGGCTTAACTTTGTTTTATTTGAAGACGTGAAGAACGCTTTAGAAATGGCATTACAATCATATTGTTCAATCCTAATTAAGGACATAATTATAATTGATAAATGGCTTTAGTAGCTTGTAATTTTGATTTGGAATTCATTTACGTTCTTAGTGGGTGGGAGGGTTCAGCTTATGATTCAAATCTATTAATTGATGCTTTATTAAGGAGGAATAAACTTAAAGTGCACCAAGGTAAAATTTTATAAGTCATTACATTCTGATTAAATCCACTAATTTTTTTATAGAGATATTTAGTCATATATCCATTCTTAGCACCAAAACTATAAATAAACCTTACACCATTTAATTTCTATAAAAAAAAAACCCAAAAAACAACAGCTAGCCCTATTGAATTTAATTTTGATTATTAAATTACTTTGATGTCTCATTGAGTGTTTTGGGCTTTTTTATGAGGTTTTGAGGTTGAGTTTGTTTTAAGAAATCAATGGAAGTTTTGTAATTTAAAAGAAGTTAAAAGCCTTTTTGTTATGTTGTAAATGGGCTTTGGGTGTGTTTCTAAAGTCCATTTCATATAAGGTTTTTTTTATAAATAATTTGGGCTCCTATATTGGGTATTATAGTGAATCTTCCTAAAAAGAATTCACATATATGATATGCTCAAGGAAATCGAACTTATTGAAAAACAAAGAAAATTTGGCCAACAAACTATCAAGGAATTAATGTGTGTTTCACAGGACTTAATAAATTGGCATTTTAAAGTTAAATACGTACACACAGTCTAGTTTTGCAGACCCTCCAATAATTATATGGTTTTTCAAGAGAGTTTTTTCCAGCCGATGTGGTTTTCAGGTGCTTAATTTGCTTCCTTCTTTGACCTAGCTTGGTTATGAAATGAAACCCAGCACATGTTATCTTCCCTAAGATTAAGAATGACCTGGGCTTCAGCCCTCTATGTAAGTGTGCCGTCTCTGTCTACAAATTTTAAAGAAAAAACAAGCTCATCAGGACTATAAATATTAGGGTTATCTTCTTTTTTTTCTTCTTTTTTTTAACTAATTCTATTCATATACGTTTGAGAGTCTCAAAGATATCCATTCTGCACTTGCAGAAAGGAAAATTAATTAGTTGGATCAGTAAATGTTTAATTTGGCAGGCAGGGAAAAAAAAGAAAAAAAAAGAAGAAGAAGAAAAAGATGCTAACTTAACTAGCAATATTATTGTGCTAAGGAGGATGATGTTGAGGAGGATAATGTAAATTAAAGCGATAGATTTTGCTTGAAGCTGTGCTGTGTAAAAGGAAACCTACCATGCATTATGCATACGCCTGTTATTAAAGTAGACATCTCAAATCTCAACAACTTCGTTCAATCCTAATTAATGACATCCCTTTTTATAATTGATAAATGGCTATCCTATCTATGGCCCATAAGTACAGGTAGTAGAAAATACTAGGCTGAACTTTGTTTTATTTGAAGACGTGAAGCACGCTCTAGTTTGTTTTATTTGAAGAATATTATTTCTTCAATTGTATGAATTTTTTTTATATGTTTTGGATATATCACGTGGTTGGTTATGGTTTTGAAATTGGTTCACTCGCCCAAAATCAACAGTTTGAGATACTTGAATATTATGGTCCACCTTTGTCACTTAAAAGGCCCAAAGGTACATTCCAATTATATATTAGCAGGCCAAAATGAACCATATAGTTACCATGGGCGCTAATAATATTTTGGTCCCTCATTTAAAAGCCCAAAATTAATTTAACTCAAAAAAATTATAAGTTAACTCTTAATTACTTAAACTACAAACTTCATGCACAAGCCATATAGTTAAGTCCAACCCAAAAATATATATAGTTAAGAGGAAATAATTAAAGAAACTATATAATAATAAAAACAGGTTTATTTAAAAATTTTAGTAAAAAAAAAAAAAACACATTTGAAATGAATTTAATAGCTTCACACAAGAAATTGAAATATAAATTCATGTCTTCTCCTTTTTTTTTTTTCCCTTTAATTTAGTTGTTTGTGGGATATAAATTAAAAAGAATCGTCCACTGTTCATCACCACTTTCATTTTTTACTTCTATTCACATAGTTTTTCTAGTTTGCCCTTGCATGCGTGTCTCTCCAACTCCTCTTTAATTCCTTCCTCCAACTGTTCTCCAACTCCTCTTCAATTTATTAATGAAATTCACATTAAGGACATGCTAATTCTTTATGTCTTATGGAGATGTGTATCTACTATCTAGAATGAATTAATGCAAATGCCTATATGTCTAAATTAATTAATGACGTTTCAATCAATCACATAGTTTTATTTTGTATTAAGGAGAAGTCTAGAATGCAATCATAAAAATGGAGCACCCACACTGGGTAAATTCAAAGACAGATAAAAAGATTTCACATATATGATATCTTATCAGTGATGCGCTCAAGGAAATCAAACTTATTGAAAACCAAAACAAAGAAAATTTGGCCAGCAACTTTCAAGGAAATGTGTGTTCATAGGACTTGAGTTGGCATTTTAAAGTTAGCTACGTGCACACAGACTAGTTTTGCAGACCCTCCAATTATATGGTTTATCAAGAGAGATTTTTTCAGCCGATGTGGTTTTCAGTTGCTTAATTTGCTTCCTTCTATGACCTAGCTTGGTTTGGTTATGAATTTATGAAATGAAACCCAGCACATGTTGTGTTGCTAAGATTAAGAATGACCTGGGCCTTCAGCCCTCGCTGTTCAGTCCTAATCGATGACATTATTATAATTGATAAATGGTTATGGCCCATAGGTGCATGTAGTAGAAATTACATAATCAAGTTCACATAAAATACTAGGCTTAACTTTGTTTTATTTAAAGACGTGAAGCACGCTTTAGTTTGTTTTATTTGAAGGCTTAACTTTCAACACTGCCACCTGGCTTGGCTTTTTTTTTTTTTGTGGCTTCAATTTTCTCTGTTATCGCGGGCATGCATGGTTTTGGTTTGCTTGATTATAAATAGCACAGTAGGTTGGAGCTAGGAAAAGCAATAAGCAACGAGAGAGAAAGAAGAGAGGAGTGAGTTTACATTTGTAGACATTGAAAAAAAAAAAAAAACTCAATCGTATTCAAGCGCGAGCGAGTGATCATCAGAAATGGCATTCATAGGGCCTCATGCAATTAGATCAAACGACATGAATAGATACTTGCTCTGCATGGCGAATAGTTCTCTCAAATTCACCGGAGTGGAACGTGCGAACGAAAATGCAACGTTCCAATTCGAGGCGGTCAATGGCCACGGTGATCTGGTGAACATAAAATCCTCCAACGGCAAATACTGGAGGAGGGAAGCCGAAAACAGCGACTGTATTGATTCCATCGCTGACGCGCCAAATGAACCTCAAGGCTCGTGGGCATGTACATGCTTCAAGATTGTGAGGGATGAAAGCAACAACCACCGAATCTTCCACGTGCAATCCAGAAAATATATAGAGCCAGACAATAATCACCGTGCCCATGCAACAAGTGAAGTCTTAAATGACAACCAAATCGTTGTCTTCCAACAGTAATGATCATCCTGTTAAGTTAATTTGATGTTTGAGGGTAGCGTCGCTGGAAACCCTCACGAGACTTCACTCGTCCCATAAAGATCACCTATGGGTTTAAAAGGCTTGTTGCATACGCTAAATGCAATCGCGTTCCCTGCGAAAGTGGCATTTTCTTAAGTTTCCTTATGTTGTGATTTGGGTTTCAATAATATTGCATGCAGCTGCTGCTCATGCATTAATTTATGTAACCTATAGCTAAGACTATCTGTGGGAATAAAAGTTGTGCTTCTTTCGTTTTACTATTCCAATCCAGATTACTTGATGAAATCATGCGCTACTTCCATGATCCAAGAATTAGTTGGGTCCTTGATTATTACAAGACCAGTGAGAATAATTGACATTGAGAATGTTAAAAAATCACCACCAGTAGGGGTGGGCATCTTAAACCGAAATACTGAAACCGTACCCTAACCGCATTGTACCGCACGATTTCATACCGTTTCATTTGGTACCGATAGATATTCGTATCTGCATACCAATCGAGTATGGTATGGTAGCGGTATCAAGATTTTGATACCGGTCAATACCGTACCGTACCGAATAGTACTCTATTGAAATATAATTTTTTTCATTCTCTCGCTCTCTGTCTCTCGCTTGCCTTTCAATTTCTCAAACGCTTTTGTCATTTATGTTTGGATTGTGTTTGTATTTTTGTAAGCCATAAGGCATAAGTTTAACTCTTTTGGTTTGTAAGCCATAATGCATAAGTTTTAACCATTTGGATTTGATGAATATGTTGATGGATGAATATTGATTTGGTTGATTTGGATATTGAATATGTTGATTAGGATTTGGATATTGAATATGTTAATGGATATTGAATATTGAAAATGTTGATGGATATTGAATATGTTGAATCTTTGAATTTGTAACTTAGGCATCACTTATTTTGTTGTTGAATATTGAATTAGATCATTTTTTAGTTGTATCATTTTGGTACCGAAATGGTACGATACTGCATCGATACGATTTTGCGGTATGGTACCAATTTTGGCAAACCATAATACCATACCGTACCATACCGATTCAAATTTCCGGTATCGATAGCGGTATGGGCTCAATCTGCATCCGTGCCCACCCCTAACCACCAGCCCATAGCCCAAGGAAAAATCCCAGCCAGCCCAACAATTAATCAGCCAATGCCCAACATAAATAATATCTAGAACAAATTACATAAAACTCCCCAAAATATAGGGTCATTTTCATATCCAATTTTAGATACATTTACGAGTACATACTCAAACTCCCGAAAACCCTACAAATTACCTCATCTGTTAGCCAAATCGTTAGTGAATCTATTAAATGCAGACGTGGCGAACGTGGGATCCATTTTTTGATGACGTGGACTCCATGTTGGCGAAATATATAATAAACAATTCTTTTGTTTCTTCCTCTATTTCCCTCTCTCTCCGTCGTTGCACACACAAACAACCCATCTAAGGGATTCAAGGGAGATGAAATTGCACTTTCTGAATATGAGTTTGATGAATTCGAAGGATATCAAATTGACCAATGGTTCAATTTCGCTTTTTTAACTTTTTTTCCTTTCTCACTGAAAATTCTGAGGGATTCAAAGGAGATGAGACAGACCCTGATGCTGATTTGAAATCGAAATCCATTTTATCATCTGGGCTCTATTTGGAAGGTGAGAAAATCGTAGAGTCTCCATCCCTCACACCATCATCCTTCCCAGCGCCCCAGCACCACAATCAATACACAATAAAAAGCATATTAGGAAGTTCTTTGATGTTAGGCCGTTATCCTAATTATGACTGCATATAATTGCTTGCAGCTGTTATGCTATTATTATTATATTGTAGTAACTTATATGGCATCTGTTATGCTATTATTAGATTGTAGTAACTGATAGGTTTACGTTTATGTTCATGTGTATAAAGAGATTGTAATATCAGTTTTTGATTATATAGAAAACTCTGTTTCTACATGGTATCCAGAGCCTAAATTTT